>NW_017308460.1:82328-132038 GCF_000935625.1 Nanorana parkeri | reverse complement strand
GCTGTACTCCAGATCCTCGTTTTCCCTGCCTGGCAAGGTGCTGAGCACATCCTTCACTTACCAGGAATAGGGAAGTATAATGGCTGCCCTGGAGCTTACATCTTCATAGACAAGTCAGCAGCACCGGTATCTATCTGTATGTGTTCTGAAAATATGACCCTAGAACATCTGCCACCATTCCTGGCATCGTTTGAAGGGGTGACCCTTATCCTTTTTAACTGGTAAATTGGTCATCAAGTACTACAGGGTAATTCACAAAAGGGTGAAGAGTTTGGAGAAGGCAGAAGTGAGCAATCTAGGACAACATAGCTGAACTGGAAAGTGAGCTGAATTGGAGAATGTTTCCAGTTCAGCTATGCTGTCCTAGATTGTTCCCTTCTCCTGCCTTCTCCACAACTCTTCACCATTTTGTGAATACCCCTCGTAGTATGTACATGTATCGGGTGTCCTGATGGCTGCATGCTGACTTCTTTTTTTTTTTTTCTTCTGTCCTGATGGGCCCCGTTAAATGCAGCCCTAACTAGATTCAAACACTTCTTCTTTTTTTTATTTTATTTTAAGGGCTGGTAACTCAGCACAGTACAGGTTTGCACCAGTTGGAAGTATCCCAGTTTGCTTTAAGTCGGAAAAATCTGTCAACCAATTGAACGAACAACATGCATGCATGCATACATACATGCATACGGATGAACAGATATCGCTTTTTTTCGTTTGAGTATGATTACCGATTTGTTTTTCGTTACTCGCTGATACACATTCCATATCTATTGTGTAGTCTGTCAATATAGATGTACAGTACATGGGGTATCTGTATTTCCTCATTACACTTTCATGCTGTCCTTCCTGCTTTAGGAAGTGTCCTTGCGTGCAGGCTTTTTTTTTTTTTTTTAGTTTTACTGCAGGTAAACACAGGCCGGACTGTCCTTATCACCGTACTGTTTTGCATGGTGGTGAATCAAAAAGTTTTCACTTGCGTCCCCCCTTTTTATTTAATTATTGCACCGTTTATGATCAGCGCAAGCAAGCCCAGTAGTAATATTTATGTAGAGAAGTGTAAATCGGCTCTAGTAGTGCTGCAGTTTTTTGCTTTGTTGATCCACTGTCGCCTTTTTAAACACGGGAACATATGGTTGCTTTTGGGAAATGCTCCGTTTCCTTTCATGTATTTTGCTATACAAGAAGCTGGTTTCCAGATATTGGATTAACTTCATCATTGTTTGTTGGTAAAACAATTTGCCGGAGTCTGTGTATGAAGGTCGTCCTCTGGCTATTTCTGTATAGACAGGCCAGTCAGCTGATTTTATGTGGTGACACTGCGAGTTTCAGCTATTCTGTGTCCCATTGAAAAGGGATCCTTACATGAACAGTATATGGGGAAATATTATTATACAGGATTTATATAGAGCCAACAGTTTGCGCAGCACTTTACAATATAAGGAAGACATTACAATTACAATACAATTCAAGACAAGATGGTAAGGAGGGCCCTGCCCCTGAGGGCTTACAATCTAAAAGGGAGGGGGAAGTGATACATGAGGAGGTAGCTGTGTGGGGATGAATTGTTTGAGAAAGTGATGGTTGAGCAGTCAGGTTGAGGTGGGATAGGCTTCCCTGAAGAGATGTCTTAAGGGATCGTCAGATATAAGACTATCTTTATTATACAGTTTACAACCGTGTCTGCAAAATCTCAAGGCACCCCATCTAAAATGTTACACATTTTAAGGGGGGCCTCATGCAAAAGCATACAGAGAAGTGGGTTTAGCCCTTTGATTGGGGGGGGAGGGGGGTTCTATGAGGAGAATTTATCAAAACTGGAGCAGACAAAATCTGGAACAGCTGTGCATGGAAACCAATCAGCTTCTTTATTTCATTTCAAATCCTAACTATACAAACTGAAGAGAGAAGCTGATTGGTTGCCATAGGCAACTGCTCCAGATTCTTCTGCTCTAGTTTTGATAAATTCTCCTCATTCTGTTTGCTATCTGGGTCCTACTGGGTAGATTGCACCTCATTACTTGTCCTTGTAACACTCTATCCCAACCTATTTATAAATCCCTCATTAAATCCCTATTTATGAAACTGATATTTTGTTTGTCGCCTGTGTTCTGTGACTGGTGGCAGTGCCATGTGAGTACACAAGGCACACTCCCTAGGTGTTGGCAAACTGGAAGTGCTTAATGATTTGCGGTACAAGACACATGTCATCTAACATAACTTTGGTGGATATTTTGGGATTTCTTCAAGGTGTATTGGTATTCTTGTTACTTTTAGTTACAAGTTAAATTAACCTTTAAAGTGACACTAAACTCGGGTGTTAAATCTTAAATTTTTATTAAAGTACTTGAATGTATCTTATTTGTGTATCACTCAGCTGTAGATCCTCAAATCATCTCTGAATTGGTGCTGACACTGTCCTTCCTTCTGGAGGGGGGCTACTTTTGTTCCCCATGGTCCCTGTGTGTGTTGTAAAGTAGCCACCGCTCCAAGCTCACTCCTGTGATGGACTACAATCTCAGTGCAAATTATTTAGCTAAACATGATGTAGTCCATCACAGGAGTGAGCTTGGTGCGGTGACTACTTTACAACACGCACAGGGACCATGGGGAACAAAAGTAGCCCCCCTCCAGAAGGAAGGACAGTGTCAGCACCAATTCAGAGATGATTTGAGGATCTACAGCCGAGTGATGCATATATAACATACCTTTTGTTAATAGCTAGGGTACTTGAATGAATGTTTAAGATTTAACTCCAGAGTTTAGTGTCACTTTAATTTGATTTTCATTCATTGCCATCTGATTATTGTCTGCCAGTAAGTGGCAATTAGGCAAAGTGTGTATAAACCCCGAGGAATCCACAAAGAATCATGTTATCAGGATGCAGTTGTCGTCTACACGTGCACAGAAGGTAGTTTGGAATATCTATCACCCAATGAGTTTGTTATGGCATTCATATGTGAGACAGTCATGAGAATGCTGCCTGTCCATGAACTCAGTGGTTCATGAATGTCTTTTGCTTGGTAACATGCAAATGGGCAATAAGTAAGTTCATCTACATGGCGGTTCCAGTCATTGGGTTGTTATAGGATTTTAGCATGCAGTAGTAGATCTCCTCACTTCAATACTTCTTCCAGTTCAGTGACTATAAGAAGATAGAAGGTATTGGATCTGTGTGGAAGCCAGACCACTTAAATTTTTAGGAAGAAAGGTCATCAACATATTCCCTCAGTACAGATTTCATTCCTACGGACTGTTTAGAATGAACCCAATCATTGCACTGTTGTGGCTATACCATTTAATGCATCGTTTGCTTTGTGCTGTTTTCAGTGAAACAAACTCTGATTGTCAGTAAACAAAGGTAAAATATTTCTCACTTTGGAGACCTTTATGACTTCCTGTCATTAAACAGGACTGTACGTATGTCTTCTGTGAAATGTGTTTAAGGGAACATCTCATACTTGCATACCTGTGACACAATTTTAGTTTGAGGGCAGGGCATTACGGAGGTTGTATTATATTTTTAGTTTCAGGTGTTGTGTTTGTCATCAAGGGTGTGCCCTTCATAAAGCCTCTGAAGTCATGAAATACCTGATACTGCCTCTTACGTACTACATAATTCTATATATATGCTGTTCTATTTGAAGTGCGTGTATGCAAGCCGTTTGCTGTAGCACCGTGGCTGAATCAGCCTTGTGGTCATTATTTGTTTTGTGGAACTCATCCAGGTATTTACACCTCAATGACCACATTTATCACATGTAATCACACTAAAAATAACTTATAAAGGATCTCGGCACCATACACTGTTTTTGTTTTCTGTCAATTTTGTACATAGTGATTCCACAATACAAAGTAAATATGTTAAGCAATCCAGTCCTTATTCATATGGATTTGCTTTACCCAGGTAGTGAAGTCTGGTACCAAAGTTTGTGTAGCAGCACCTCTAACTCTTGGGTGTTTGGTCTGAAAATATCTGCTACTGTGCAAATGTAAAGCTTAGGTTAGATTCTTTAAAAAACTTTCATGCGAAAGAATTTTCATTCCACTTTCTATTTGTTGATGAGTCAAATCGACGATCGCTTTTCGACCGTAGTGACCAAAAAACTTGGAGTAGGATGGGAAATTTTTCGCTAACAAAATTCTGACAGTGAATGTGGTTTTCGTTCAGGAAATTCCATTCCAAAATTGAGTTAAAATCAAATGAGATTTTGATTGACATTCATCAAGTGTCTGATGGCATTATTGGGTGATGAAAGATCTTTCGTA
Organism: Nanorana parkeri; assembly: GCF_000935625.1. NCBI lineage: Eukaryota > Metazoa > Chordata > Amphibia > Anura > Dicroglossidae > Nanorana > Nanorana parkeri. Next base: position 127,775 of record NW_017308460.1, on the reverse strand, counting down.
CAAATGTTCAGAAATCTACTAGAGCAGTGGTGGCGAACCTTGGCACTCCAGCTGTTTTGGAACTACAAGTCCCATGAGGCATTGCAAGGCTCTGACAGCCACAGACATAACTCCCAGAGGCAGATGCATGTTGGGATTTGTAGTTTTGGCACAGCTGGAGTGCCAAGGTTCACCACCACTGTACTAGAGTATGACCAGCTTAAGGGCCAGGTTCTTTACTCTCACACTACCAAGCTTGCCAAGAACATTTTGACCTTTTTGGGAGGCTGAATGTGCCTTTTTTGGAAGTTGAATGAATAGTCACTTTTTTTTTTTTTTTTAGGTTTAGAGATGTTGTATAATTTTTTTAAAACTTTAACAGCTCCTTATCAGTACGGAGGTTGCCAAAGTCCTTCTGCCTTGGCACAATTTCTTGTCAGCTATTTTGGGACAGAGGTAATTATCTTTCCTACAGCCTCCCTCAGGTTTGTGACATCTGGCGGGTGGTGGAGGAGTTGGCTCACTTTGTGTACTTGTAGTAGGATAAATTCCATCCATTTTTAGGGTGTAACATAAAGCATGACCACCCCTATTTTCCTATGCTGCTGTGCATTACTCTGCATGCAGCCAGTTTGTGCTTTCCATGCCTGTTTGTGGGGTTTATTGGGTCTCCTTGGTTTTCCAAAGCCTTTGTTTTCATAGTCCCTTGCAACCCGCACATGAAATGGAACCTGGCTTAGTTGAATAGCTTTATAGAGTAACAGTCCGGGAATGCAGGCAACTTTTGGTGCCTTCAGATGCATGGTAGTCTTCAATTCGATTCTGGTGTTCCTGTCGACTTTTTTTTTTTTCCTGGGATTGAAGGCCATGGCTATGGGGCCTTGGCTTTTGCCCAAGTCCAAGATTAAGCCTCTTCTGTTTTTTAACGGTCAACTATCATGGCCTCAACTGATCACTAAAGCTCTGACAGTTCAATAATGGGGTGGGGTTTGCTGGTGGGCTTAGGAGCCCAGGGGCTCCTCAGGGACAAAATAAGCAATTTAAAGACTGATGTGGGTAATTCATTATGGCAATCGCACACATTAGTATTACATTTTCGCTCAGGAAAGCATGTGTTCTATCAAAATTTGTGACCGCGTTAGAATGTGTGACCGGTGACGTGGTTACACATTTTCCCGCCCAGTTTTTCAGCAGTGGAATATGTGACGGGCAAAAGGTGAAGCATTCCAATGCTTTCTCAGCTGTTCCAGGGCACATCGGCATCACGGATCATTTGTGCAGGGGAACCGATCTGCCCGGAAACAGCTGATTGGTCATGAAATGTGACTTTGTGACTGATCTCATATTCCGCAAAGGCCGATAGAAGTGACCTTTCATGACCAATCGGCCTTTGTGGAATATGAGATCAGTCACAAAGTCACATTTCAGGACCGATCAGCTGTTTCCGGGCAGATCGGTACCCTTGCACATACGATCTGCGATGCCGATCTGCGCTGAGAAAGCGTTGGAATTCTTCACCTTTTGCCGGTCACATATTCCACCACCGAAAATGTGGGTGGGATTACGTTAAAATGTGTGACCTCGTGATCGGTCACGCATTCCAAGCCAGTCACAATCTTTGATAGAACAGCCTGACCTGGAGAATGATGGTTTTGAACTTGCAGAAGTGTTTGTCATAACGGCCAAACACAATCTTCTGCTTTTATGGTTCGGTTTCTCAGTTCACCCGTTCCTATTCAAAGGTAAACATGTACATGCAAAGTGACCAGTCTGGTGTGTCTGTTTCTGCAAACATTGAAACTATGACATTGCTTTTTGTTGACACTACCGCACAAAGGATTTAAAGGTGACCTTAAAAAGTGGCTGTAATTATGGACCTTCTATATCTCGGAATGTAATGATGTAAACTTGTCAGCATTGGACTTGATTTTGCAATGCCCTGAATTATGCTCAAAGTCTAGTACGATGTCCACTTACTACAGCCAAAGGGAAAATAATACTTTTATAATAAAGCAGAATAAGGATTGTAGTACTCTGGGTTATATTTAGAAATATATGAAGCGTATAGTATCCTGTTCTTGGATCCATATTTTTTCTAAGAGGTATGCTCTGTTTCTCAGATCAGGCCAGGACTGGTTACCTTGATGAGACCGGTAGATTTCTTGAAAATGTAATTTTGTACATTGGAAATCCAAGACGGTTATTCAATTTTTGAAGAAGGGAATTGATCAAAACTGGAGCAGACAGAATCTAGAGCAGTTGCTCATGGCAACCAATCAGCGTCTCTCTATTTTGCTCAGGTAAGATTTGAAAATGAATGAGAAGCTGATTGGTTGCAGTGCAAATCTGCTCCAGTTTTGATAAATTCTCCCCAGTGTTTTTTATGATGTTCTATAATATGTGCACAGCCTTTTTTTTTTTTTTTTTTTTTTTTTTGCTCCAATTGGATATGGACATTACCATGTGATTTATTTTTTTTCCCTTTTTTCTTTCCTGACTTGCTAATTGCATTCTTCTTTCCATCTAGGTGGTATCCCCTAACATCTAAGCCTGGGAAGAAAGAGAAGGAGCGTGGTCAGATAGAAGTGGAGGTCCAGTTCATGAGGAATAACATGACCGCTAGTATGTTTGACCTCTCCATGAAGGACAAATCCCGCTCAACCTTTGGCAAGCTCAAAGACAAGCTAAAAGGAAAACGGCCGGATGGTTTACCGGACACAGCGTCTGCCATTGTTCCGAGCATGAATCAGTACAGCGATGAAAGCGATTCAGAAATGCCCGAGGCAGAAAAGAAGAAATCTAAGCTAAAAACATTGTTTTCTAAGCCAGGACTGAAGAAGAACTCGCTTTCTCAGTCCATGTCTGTCCTTCCGACTCTTCCTCCATCCCCCTCTCAGAGAACTGTACTGAAGCCTGGCGACTTCTCATCTGACTTCAAGCAAACTTCAGGATCTCCAGTGTCAGAGAGTGAGTACTTGAGTTGTATTGATGATACCAATTGTGTTTTAGCAAATCTACTTGATGGTAAGTAGTGTAAAGCCTTTCGCAATCAGGTATCCATAGAGGAAAGTATAATATTTCATGTCCCTGCGGTAGATGGTAAGGTGCCAAAAATGTAACTTTTATCTAAAAAAAACTTGACTTCCCTATCTGAATCAGGCTAAAGTGGTGGTTTGATTATTCTGTTGCTCCTTGCAGTGTTAGTATAGAAAGCAGCATACTTAAGAGGAAGAATAAGGGCAGGCATTGTGCCAGGGTGGTCATTATTTATTGTAAGCCTACAGTTCCAAGCTCTGTTTCTCTCCTCCTTCCTCTGAAGTCTTCTACCTGGCTCGGCTGCCACCATAAAGCACTTCGAGGATGTAAACCTGGCTCTCCAAATGCTGTCTGGGTTTTTTTTTTTTTTTTAAAGCTATATGTTCCTCTTTAAAGAGGTATACACTTCTATTTGTTCCTTTTTAAAGCTGGCCATCCCACTATAGATTATCTGCAGATTTTCTATGGTCAGATGGAAAAAGTGCAACAGATTCCTCCATCTATGCTAAACTGTGTGCCAAACTTCAGTATCTTGCTAGGCGGCCCCGCTGGCTCTCTCAACACCTGAACAATGCCAGCATCCAATCAGATTGTTCAGGGATTTTCACAGCCAGAGGGGCTGACTAGCAAGATACTGAAGCTTGGCCCAGCGGGAGATTCCTCCATACACACAGTTTAGCGTAGATGGAGGAATCTGTTGCACTTTTGCCATCTGACCATAGAAATATGCAGATAATCTATAGGGGTATGGCCAGCTTAAGTCTCCCGGCTAATTGATCTATCAATATACAACAGAGTGACCTAGAGCGAAGTGTCAATCTGCTGCTTCTACTTTCATTAAGTTGGAGGAACTGAAGGAGGAACAACCGTTATGACCTGGACGAAATCTACAAATACTTTTAAATCTCCCATACTTGTTCAGGTCGGACTCGAATATGGAAGGTTGACAGGCCAAAAGATTAGCATATTGAGGAGGTCAGCAATGGCATTTACATAGTTCTCTCACTACATGTTTTGTTTAAATGTATTTTTGGTTTCATGTACCTCTCCTCCTGTATGGAGCTCATGTTTATGGCACATGCAGTAAGTCTAATTTTAAAAGTGTATTGTTTGGTTCATCTTTTCCACAATTAAACATGAAATCCTTTTCTTCCACTTCAGGACGATTTCCTCACATTCCAATAATTGCTCACAAAAGAACAGCCAGCGCAGACACCAAGCAGTGGAATCAGATCGCATCAGGAAACAAGAAGGAAGGACTGTCTCTTTTCAGTGGCTTGAAGCCCAAGAATGACCCAACCAATCGATCCAACTTGTGCATCAATGGCAATCACGTGTACATGGAGGAGTCTGAAACAAGAAGTGACAGTTCCAAGGAAGGTTCTGTTACCAACTCCCCACAGATCTCCCGTAAAAGTCTACTTTATGCCTCGGCTGAGAACTTGTCCTTCAAGCCATCCAAGGAAACTGTAAATGCGTCAAGCAGTAATGAAGGGGGGTTGACGTTTTCCATTTCTAATTCTTCCCTCAAGTCTATTGAACAGCCTGCAACACAAACCCCTCAGGTTGAAGAGCCACGATCAAAAAGTCCTCCATTATCCTCCAATGTCTCAAAAGACACCAAGGAGAATAAGAAACCGGAAAGCAAGAAATCTTCCTTATTGTCATTGGTTACTGGGAGAAAGGAAACGCCCAAACCAGTGGAAGTTGAACCGCTTCCTGATGTCTCTTCGAAGAAAGAAGAACCCAAAGCAACTAGTGGCCAGCGTCCTACAGAAGCAACCAGCAAAAAGTCCTCAGTGAACCCCTTTGAGGAAGAAATGGTAGAGGAGAAGAAACCGGCGCCTATGCCTACTGAAAGAAATGCAAAAACCTCAGCCGTCAAACCCAGGTTTGTAAAACTTTGTTTTCTATGTGTTTGTGCAAGTCAATGTGCAAATGCTTTACCGGAAGAGTACCTGACCTGGAAGTAACATTGACCTGATGTTTTTCAAGGTTTTTGTTTGTGTGGATTCTACTGCTTTCTCTCTCTTTACTAAACTGCAGTCAGAATCCCACCTTAACTACAACTGAAACTAAAGGATACGTCACCTGAAAATGATACTGTGATCAGTGAATTATAAATGTTGGACCAAGCTCCAATCCTTACTCTGATAGGAGGAATAGAAAAGCACAGTCACTCTGCAGTACTAAGCAGGGAGAACAGATTGCACTTCTAATCGATTCATGTTTGCTTCCATGTATGCAAATAACACTATATGGAGAAACAATCCTTAAAATTAGCTTAACTCACAGCAGATACAAGATACCTAAATTGGTGCAGCCAGGTATTAATCACTCCTTTATTTATTTAAATTTTAGCTAGAACAGGACTGGACAAATCCCAGGAGCCAGGTAGCCAATGCTCCTTAAAAATTAGAGTTGGTGTCTAGCCTTTAGCTTTTCTTTAGTTGTCAGTAGAGATGGCTCCTTAAAAGAAGAAAACAAATCTTGCTGGCTTCTGGAGTTCATCATAATTTGCCCATCCATGAGCTAGAGCAAGTACCTGAATTTGATTAGGTATCTGCCTCTTGCAATCTGCTATACAGCAGGACCCAGACTGGGAGCCACTCAGGTGTGTTGCATGCAAATGTGATGGCAAGTAACCTGCTGAGACGAGTGAGCACAGACTACCTAGGGCCAGTGCTGCCACTAGGTAGCTGACTAGGGCGCACTGCTGCCTAGGGCACAGCCTAGACCACTCACCCCCCCATGGCACCCCACGGTCTATTTCAAATTGCAAAAGCCAATAGCAGGCTGGCTATTGCACCCTCCCACTGAGCAGAGAAGAAGAACTGAGACAACTTCCTCCCTCAGGTCCGCTCCTCTGCTCAGTGGGTGCGTTTCAGTGGCCAGTCTGCTATTGGCTATTTCAAATTAAATGACATCCCCCTGTCGCCTGCAGAAGCTAGCCGGCAGGAGAATGGGGCTGTGCAGTGTGGGGGGGATTGGGGGTTGCGCCGCGGGAGGAGGCCTGGGGGGTAGAAATAGCTGGTCTTTCCTAGGGTGCAAAATATTCTAACACTGGCCCTGCTCATCGGTCTTCTGCTGCTCCTTTACTGTCCAATCAGCAGGCTGCCATTGGGGAGGACAACACTGTACACCTTTCCACAGTTGTAATATGAAGGGTGGTGCCACCCACCTGGCTCTGCTCGTCAGGGCTATGTTGTTCTTGGTACTGGATGGTCAGAAATACAGAACCATTGGCGGCGGGTAAGATGGCTCCCATAGAGGCATTTCATCTGTGTATTTAGATGTTTGCCTTCAGTTCAGCTTTATCCCCCTTGACTGCCAATAACGTGTTCCAAACCTCATTGTAATCAAAGGGCTAAAAGAAAGGTGCGAGCGTGTTTTAGTTTTGTTCAGCTGCTGTCGGTCTTTGACAAGCCTTGGCAGCAAGGATTTGTTATTGATCCCTACCTCGGTCTCTGTAAAATGAGAGGAGGCTGTGTGACCAGGCCCAAAGCGTGATACTAGGAGCCGGTGTCTGCTTTGCCACAACTATGGATGGATGTTCAGATGTCCTGCGTCTTTAACACCTTATAACTTACTAACAGGAATGTGTTTTGTGATGAGCGATAGCAGTGTTATCTCTCCTGGTGTTTGGCATGTGTGGTTAATCATTCACATTGGTATGAAGTGGCTAGGCGGAAGGCCAATGAACACACCCAGCTGCTGTTTTGTTGTGCTGGTTTCTGTTAACCCTCTCCAGGAATGACATTGCTGGTATCCCCCAGTCCACACCTTTTGTCAGTCCTATCAGTTTAGATGGTAACTTGGGGCTGTGAATTACCTGCTGGTTGTGGGTAAGGATAAACCGCAAAATATTTGCTTATATAAAATTGTTATAGGTACATTTTCTAGTAAGCTGTGCCCCCACAATGGTCGAGCCTAAAGCTGGCCATTCATTGTTGATGTAAAACAGTGGGTGGCCCTGCCAGCTCAACATTACTCAATTGACTTATCACAGGAGCTGAGCAAAAAACTGTCAGCTGAACATTGATTGCAGCCAATCGGCTGCATTCACATGTTCCAATATTCTGACACTGTCAGAATAAAAAAAGCCTGAAGAGGAAAAGGGGGGGGGGGCAGCGGCGTACCAGGTCACCAAAGTAAGAAGCACTTCTCAGTGGTCAGCGGGAACATGCAGGGACCGTGCTGACCGATAAGTACTCTAGCAGTATGAGCATTCCATGCTGGAGGAGGTGGCGGGGTGCTGTCTGTGTGGTGTGTGGGGTTTTTTTTTGTGCAGCGTGATACAGCATGGTAGAACTGCAGTGCACCACGCTGTGCCAATAGAACATCATGAAATGTGACTCGTGACATTTCAATAAAGTTCTTTTAAAAAAAAGTAAACTGCCATTTCAGCAGTTGCATCGGCACAATGCCGGTCCTTGCACACCAGCACACGTGCGTTCAATGCAGCTTGCTGGTGTGAATGGACCCTAAAGATGGAGAGAAGGCTGAACCTGATGGAAATGACGGGCATTAGATCATAGGCATTCTATATGGATGGGTATCTTAAAGTGACACTGAACTCGGGAGATTAAAAATGCATTCAAGTAGCTTAACTATTAACATGTTTCTTATTTGTGTATTACTTGGCTGTAGATCCTCAAATCCTCTCTGAATTGGTGCCGACACTGTCCTTCTGGGGGGTGACTACTTTTGTTCCCCATGGTCCCTGTGTGTTGTAAAGTAGTCACCGCTCCAAGCTCACTCCTGTGATGGACTACATTCTTAATACAAATTGGTAATCTTAACATGAGATTGTAGTCCATCACAGGAGTGACTTTGGGTGGTGACTACTTTACAACACACACAGGGACCATGGGGAAGAAAAGTAACCCCCCTCCAGAAGGAAGGACAGTGTCAGCACCAATTCAGAGATGATTAGAGGATCTACAGCTGAGTGAAAGATAAGATACATTATTGTTAATACTTAGGGTACTTGAATACATTTTTAAGATCCAACTCCTGAGTTTAGGTTCACTTTACGATTTCTATGAACCTTTCCTGTTGTGTACTGAAGACATTTTCTCAAATCCCGTAAAATATTTCCCAGCAGTGAAAATGATCCTCGTAAACTTTGAGCAATATCTCAGACCCAGCACTGGTATGCAGCCTTTGAGGCTGATTTTATCATAGGCTTCTGAATCTGGTATTTAAATCCGATTTTTCTTTTTAAAGGCGGAGCTTCTGTATGTTTATATGGATAAACATTTACCTTACAAGTTAACTTCCTGCTTTTTGATATCCATCTTGCATTATGATGTGACATTCATTACTCTTATCACAAGCTGTAAAGCTCTATCAGAGAATATGACCTCTAGAGATATCCAGCCAGCCAATATACCTGATCATTATATTAGCAACCAACACTTGACTTTTTTTTTACTTGATGGCAAGCATAATGTTAACTTCTCATTTTCTTAGATCAGGCCCCAGAGTTCTGCATTGCTTTTGATTTTAATTACCTTGTCCCCTAACACGAGTAACTGTGTACAGTGCTACCATTGTAATTGATATTTATTAGGGATGTTCAGATACCAAGTACCATGCTTGGTACATGTACATATACTTTTCCAGGGTTAGACTAGAGAAAAATTCTAAACTTAGGAGGCAGCTGTCATTTTCAATGAGCATGCGGAGCTCCTGAGATTTGTGCGTCCCTGTTTTAATGCATTCTTTTTTATAACTATATATGAGATGCACCGATACTATTTTTCCAAGTACGGATACTTGTCCAAAGTATTGACAGATACAAGTACTGATACATTTTTGTTTGTCATGTGACAGTTTTTCTAAAACAATACATACTAATGATTTCAGGACAGTGGTGGAGCGCCAGAGCCCGGTCCCAGCTGCAACTCTGGTAGTTCTCGTGAAAATGCCAAGTATCTGCACTGGTATCTGGACATCCCTAATATTTACGCTTTTACCTGAATGGAACAGTATTTTTGTCAAAAATAACTAGTATTGCGCAGCAAAAGATGGCTGTACATACAGCAAGTTGCCTAAAGTCACGTGACTGTAACAGATTGGATATAAGGCTGGATTCACACTGTTGCAATGCATTGTGGTGCACATACAGCTGTGTGGTGCAGTATTGTGCTGTAAAACACACATTACCACACTGCAGTAGTGTGAAAGGCCCCTAAATATTGATGTATGTGTGACTATAATTTGTAAATACGGTGTATATATTGTATTTGCAAGCCCTGTGTATATACTGTTGTACTAGATCTGCTAGGTAACTGACCTGCAGATTTCTTTTATCCTCTTTACAGACTGGACGTGTCTTCAGAGGCTGAAACCAAAGCCAAGCTTTCTTCAGAGTCTTTATCTGATAATTTTTTTGCTGCTTCTTTCTCTGGTGGGCAGGACACTTCTCCTCAGCCTGATGCGCTTGCATTCAGTGGCACTTACACTTCCCACTCCTTTGATAAAGATTCTACCCTTCCTCAGTCCCCCACAGTTGTAAAGACTGACCGCACCAATGAGGGATCTGCAGACTCCTCTGATAATGAGAAGCCTTCACTGCCTGTGTTTTGGAGAGCTGGTAACTCTTCAAACAAACTCCCAGAACCTAAAGAGGTCCATGTCATCACCCCCTTTAGTGAAAAAAACAAAGGAAAGAAAACCTATGTAAAGTCTCTTCTTGAGCAAATTACGGGCAAGTCAACCAGTAGAAATGAAGAAAATGTTATAGATGAAGAACTTGTGAAAGGCATCCTTCCTGTACACCAGACCTTGTCCATCTACGATGAGCCTGAACCGCTTCAAGAAAAAAACGCACATACAGAAGGCGGTGATTTTGCTGACAATCAAAATGGAAAAGTGGCAGCTAAGATAGATGAAGCTGTATTACCTGAAGAAGGTAGAGGTCAGTCTAGTACTAGTGTTAAAGATGTGCCAATGCCAACACCAAGGGTGCAGTCTACTTCAAATGAAGAAGAACCTGAACAAGCTAAGCCAGTAGCACCAAAACCAGCACCTAGAAGTGCAAAATTGAATAAAACCTTAGATTCTGGATCCAGCACTCCTATGTCTACAGCAGATCCTCAGCCTGAAGAGAGATCTGTGCCTGAATCCATCATGGAACATGTTTCTCGTGCCGGTGCTTCTCCAGTCAATAGCCACGTTCATTCAGGACACATTGTAGCCAACATAAAGACGGCTAGCCCATTGATTGAAGACTATAGTTACAGACTTGAAGAACTTTCAGTCATTCCAGAAAATCCAGAAGTAGCTTCCGATGATGAGCAGCTAGATACCAAAGATGAACAATCTATTGTAGAGAGTGGTGCCAAAACACATAAAGAGGGTGGCTCTGCAAAATGTCAGATCCATGAGGAATCATTGTTTTATTCTGGGAACACAAAGGGGAAGACCTTGGACATTACTAATAGTGAAGTGGAGAGAAGTGATTCAGCCCACCAACCTCCTCCTGCGATTTCTGCTTCCAACACCTATCCTAGCTCCTCATTCAATTCTGTTCCTCTTCCAAATGAGAAAACTAATACTTCTAGCAGAGAGTCTTCAGAAAACCCAACCATCGATGTTTCTGATAAGGTGGAAAGCACTGGCAAGAAGAAGCTGCTGCGGGCATGGGTTTCACCCTCTGAGACACATCCAATCCCTACAGTCCAGACCGGTGCAGCAGTGTCTTCCAGACAAAGGTGAGTTAATGGCCATAGTGACTTCATGTTTTAATTGCATCATTACTTTATTGTAGATTTAATATTGGGTATAGGGATGTAGATATGAAGAAGGCATGTGATATTGAACATAGCATTAGCCCATGTATACATTTGACATGGCTGTTCAAATGGAATAGATGCTTAGAGCATTGAGAAACATTTACACCATTGTGCCAGCATTCAGAAGGTCATTGCCTATTTTTCCAAGGAACTCCCTTTTCTGTAAGCAGTTTTTCCATTTTGGAAAGAGTATGGGAGGGTTAAATCTCTGCGTAAAGGTGCCCATACACCTTGCGGTTATCGTTCAAAAAACAAACGAGATCGGGTTTTCGTATGATCAGCCAGTTGATGGGGAAGTGAACAATCACAATTACTGTACAACTGGACACATTTCCTCGAAGTGTCAGATTTGGAAAACTTTTTTTGAATTGTAAGAAAATCAATAATTAGTGCCGTATTTATACAGGAACATTGCACATGCGCAAACGGAAATCTGTTCTGATGATGGCCAAAATTCAGCCAGTTAGTATTGGCAATGAACGGTAACTTTAAATCTACATTGGTCTGTGCATGATGGGGGTATTCGAGCGGAAATTAAACAGGGGTTCAATGAGGGGACAAAAAAGAAAATTGAATGATAATTTGTAAGGTGTATGGCCAGCTCTATAATTTCCCTTCACTCCTGTCCGTCACACCCAACAGCAAGTGAAATTGTTTCTTTCCAATGTGAGGAAAATCCCCTGTTAGGGCTTGTTCACATTGAATGCGGTGCGTTCCAGAGTGGTAGCTGCTGGAACGCACTGCAAACCCTCACAAAACTTCCCCCTGCGTTCTGGGGCGGGAGGGGGCGTTGAATTCCCTGCCCGCAGTGCGATCCAACGCGTGGCAAAACTTTGCCTGCATTCCGTTCCACTGCAAATGCAAAACGTTAGAGCAAGCAGCATTTTTTCCGTTTGCAGTGGAACGGAACACAGGCAAAGTTTTGCCACGTGCCGATCGCACTGCGGCCGGGGGGGCGTGGCTGCGGTGCCATTGAATTCAATGCTCTGCCCCAGAACGGAGGGGGAAGTTTTGTGAGGGATTGCGGTGCGTTCCAGCAGCTACCGCTCTGGAACGCACCGCATTCGGTGTGAACAAGCCCTTAGACCTTTATCACAGGACCACATCTCCATTGGAAGATTTCCTCCCTATTCCTCTTCTGGTGGCAACTCAAAACGTTAAATTTATCTTCAGTCATTCCAGGCGGCAGTGAAGATCAGGACAATTGGAGAAGGTGAATTCCTCAAACTGAGACAGGTAAACAAATGTGACGGTGGTTCCCACCCCTCACCACTTTATTGCTGTCAGACTACCACAGAGCCGGCATTTTATTGGCTGGTTCGTACGAACCTTTTCCGACCAGCTCCTTCAATCAGCTGAATGAGGAATGCCGACGGTGGCAAACACTAAGAATTTTGCCCGGTCCCTCAAAAACTGGTCGAAATTTGCCATGTATGGCCACCTTTAGTCGGTTTTGTGTTTCCATGGTTGCTGACATCTTGAAACACATGCCAGCTTCTAAATCTCTCGAGGGACTCTTGTGATGTCCCTTCAATGACTTTCCTAGCTAGTATGTCAGATAAAATCCACCAAGGGCAGGTAGTCTTTATTATATATTTAACATTCATCACCCTTTTCCATCCAAAACCTGCTGGCACATAGATTGAGTGGCTTGCTGAGCAGAGGTACAATAAACAGCCCGATTCAACCTACCCGTCCTCGTTCCTTCCTGTCTGGGGAACAGATTGGGCTCAAAGTACAAATGTTTCAGTCTATACATTATCCTGTGAAGGGTGCTCCACGTTCTCATTGGGCATGGTGCTTGGCACGCTCTCCTCACATTGCTGGACTCTGCTGGGGTAGGAACTCATTTGAACGGTTCAAACTGCAGTAATGTCGGGGCTTTATGAATGGGTAAAAGGAGAAACATGTATGTGACTTTGCTAATGTTCTGTATTGAAATCCAAACTGATCACTAGTCTTCAATGATGTCATCTTCTACTTTGTATTAATTACTCTGTATGAGCTCTCTGCTCTCCTCTCTGTTCTGCATCATGCTAATGGATTTTATAAATGGAATCAAATGGCTGACATGTAACGGCCTTTGTTGCAGATGTTTAAGAAATCATTCATGGTCAGCAGTCATTGTCTATCTCCTTATTCAATTGAGTTGTAATCCCTTAATTTATAAATAGAATAATTGTCTCATGATACATCAGTATGATGATCAGCATGTGGTGTGTAATTTAAACTAGAGGCTGTTCACAATAACCCTGTTTAAAGCCTGCCATACACCTAGAGATTATCTGCAGATTTTCTATGGTCAGATGGAAAAAGTGCAACAGATTCCTCCATATATGCTATACTGTGTGGATGGAGGAATCTCCCACTGGTCCAAGCGTCAGTATCTTGCTAGTCAGCCCCACCGGCTCTCATGGCAGCATCCAATCAGATTGTTCAGGTATTTTGAGAACCAGCGGGACCGACTAGCAAGATACTGAAGCTTGGCCCAGCGGGAGATTCCTCCATCCACACAGTTTAGCGTAGATGGAGGAATCTGTTGTACTTTTCCCATCTGACCATAGAAAGTCTGCAGATAATCTATAGGGGCATGGCCAGCTTTACAATTGGATATTATGTTAACAAAACTTTGCTCCTTTTTATATTAAATGGTCATTTGGGATTTTAATTTAGTGGGGTTTTCGTTTTTTGTGAACTTTAGATGATTGTGTATGGGAAAACAATTCCCTGGGGAGGTACTCGGATCCGTAGTATGCATTTCAAGACATGATGGCTTTGTGTGTGTCGGTCATTGCCTTTGAAGCTGGTTTCAGCTCCAGTATAAACTAGTAGCAGCAATGTTGAATTGCTTTGTTTTCTGGGAATGGCACTGCCCCCATCTGTAGCGCACATGCCTCAGGACCTGCTTGAGAAAACAATCTAGAGGACATTCTGTACTGGCTCTGCTGGTAATATGCAGGCGTGACTGGATGACTTCCAAATTAACTGTTTTACTTTTCCAGTTTATTTTATTTTTTGATTGCACTTTAATTCGCGTAATCATTTTAACCTTCAATTCTCGTTTGATATTTAATTTGGTTTCTAATTTCTGCCTAAATTAAAGCTGACTTTTTTTTGTTTTTTGCTCAGTTCTGCTGTCATATTATGGGGCTTCTGTCTATGCAGCAAGTATTAAGTTTAATTGAGCTATAACATTTTAAAGTGACACTGAACGCGGGAGTTAAATCTTAAATGCATTCCAGTATCTTAACTATTAGAAAAAATGTATCTTATTTGTGTATCACTCGGCTGTAGATCCTCAAATCATCTCTGAACTGGAGCTGACACTGTCCTTCCTTCTGGAGGGGGGCTACTTTTGTTCCCCATGGTCCCTGTGTGTTGTAAAGTAGTCACCGCTCCAAGATCACTCCTGTGATACAATCTCAGATTTAGTTTACTAATTTGTATTGCGATTGTAGTCTATCACAGGAGCGAGCTTGGAGCGGTGGCTACTTTACAACACACAGGGACCATGGGGAACAAAAGTAGTCACTCTCCAGAAGAAAGGACAGTGTTGGCACCAATTCAGAGATGATTGGAGGATCTACACAAATAAGATCAGGGGTGTGGAATTCGTATCACCCGACGCTCGGGACATGTAGTTCCGGGCGCCTGGCAAGTGTTTTTTCCAGTGTTTTAGCCCTGCTACAGACAAGTAGCAGGGCTGATTTATTTTTTTTGTAACTGAGCGGCAAGAGCAGAGGGCGTGAAGCGGTGACAGAGCCGGACGGTGGAGCTGTGACCAGGCTCTGTCACCTCCCTCAGCCCCTGTCCCCGGCCGCTGCTCGTTCCTGTCAGAGTTCTAGCAGTGCTGTGCTAAAACTCCTATGTTGGAGGTGACAGGGTCAATAAAGAGTACCTGTCACCTCCAAATGCTATCACACAGGGCTTGTTAGCGCCTGTGTGATAGCAATAAAGTTTTTAAGTGAAAAAAAGTAAATTAAAAATGTTAAAAATAAAAAGGTGATTAAAGTAAAAATAATAAAATGAACATTTTTTACAAAGTAAATAAATAAAAATTAAAAAAATAAACCAGCCCCGAATAAATGCGCAGTGTTTTTCAACCTCGATCATGTGTAACAGCACAGGCAGGGCAGTATTGCGGCGGGAAACCACGCAATCTGCCTGGCACGACATTAGAAAATAATGGCACTCCAGTCCCGCCAGGCAGATCGCACGGTTTCCCGCCGCAATACCGCCCGGGCGGTCCCACGCGTTCGCGGTTGAAAACACTGCGCAGTGCGTGTCACGAAAAAAGGTAAATGTACCTTTTTTCAGCGATTGCCACACAGATGTAACCCCAACATGCGGACGCAACCTCTGTATGCAACCGCACATGATCGCGCGTCCCGGGATTGCCCAAGTCTGCACCAACCCTAAAGGGTAAATTCACTTTCCCAAGTAATTTTGGAAAATGGAATTACCCGCACAAATCTCCCTCCCGCTATACTTACCTTTCGGCTAACGGTCCTTGCCATCCACCAGTACGGGTGTACTATCTGTACCTGTTCCGTATATTCTGAATTTCGCTCGCAAATTGCAAGCACTCGTTGGTCAACGCAGTCACCTGACGACGCTGACCAATGAGAAGCGCTTCTTAGCACTGCTAAATACGGTTTTGGTTAAAAATATTTTTTTTTGTATCAGGACAAGTAGATTGTCATGAAGGACAAGTAGATTCGGGCCCTGCTTTAGTCCTTGGACAAGTAGTTTTTTCTAAAATTTCCACACCCCTGTAAGATACTTTTTTTTTTCTTAATAGTTAAGATACTGGAATGCATTAATATGTAACTCCTGAGTTAGTGTCATTTTAATTTTCATGCTGTCTTCCTGTCTAATACAATGTTCTTTCTGCATTAATTTATGCATTGCGACTTTGTTTATTTGAGCTTTCCTTCCCCAATAAGGCAGGCCATAGATGGGCAGATATCTCCCAAACAGGGGGTGGGGGATCCAACCAACACCGGGTACTATGGCATACCTCACCTATCACTGATGGCGGCAGATGCCAGGTGCTTTCCAATCCTTCATTGTTGTAAGATGAAGGGTTTAGAGTAGATTGTGAAGACCTTTCCCAACTAGTTGGAAACCATTCCTGTGTGTTTTATCGTTATTCCCCCAACTTCCTGAGTCACTCATTGTTATTGATGGAGAAACTGCCCGATAAAGGGTTTTCAGGAGGGGAGGGGTTGCATATAGGGCTGCAGCTAACGATTATTTTCATAATCGATTAGTTAGCCGATTATTACATTCGATTAATCGGATAAAAAAAAAGGCTCCAGTGATGGACTACTAGTTTCTATTGTACACACACACAGGCAGCATTAAAAAGCTCCCGGCCGATCTCCACTTACCTTGGTGTTGTCGGCGGGCAGCGGCGTTGATCATGTCGGCGGGCAGCGGCGAATCGGGCAGCTCACCGGGATGAGAGGGCCAGACACATGTCCTCAGCGTGGCGTAAGCGGCGTCGCGTGAGCGGGTATACCGGCGTAGGCAGCGGGCGTAAGTGGCATAAACGGCGGCCGTAAACGGCGG
The DNA here is from genome assembly GCF_000935625.1 of Nanorana parkeri. Taxonomy (NCBI): domain Eukaryota; kingdom Metazoa; phylum Chordata; class Amphibia; order Anura; family Dicroglossidae; genus Nanorana; species Nanorana parkeri. Next base: position 111,384 of record NW_017308460.1, on the reverse strand, counting down.
GCGTAAGCAGCGGCGAGCGGGAAATTTGAATTTTAGCCGACGAATCGACGATGGAAAACGTTGACAACGTTTTCCATCGTCGATTTTAATCGACTTAATCAAATAACTGTTGCAGCTCTAGTTGCATAGATGGATGGGTGGATGATATACTCTCCATCCTTGAAAGAGTGCTCAGATATTTGTGGGGCTTTGGAAGCTCCTCCCTGACCCCATGTGACACCGAAGGAGCCTGGTGATTGGCTGCTGCATTGTAGGGAGTGTCCCCTTGCTGTCATACACAGAAGTACAAGGGACTTTGCAGAACTCTATTCACAGATGGGGGGGTGTTGTATTGTAATCTTTCTTTTGTTCACCTCAGCTAATGATATTCCATGATGAGTACCTGCTGTATAATTTGTTGAAGCATTTGCAACTAAAATATAATCTGTATTTCTGCAGAACTAACCCAGTGAAGCCAATGAATGCAACACAAAGCAAGCCTCTGTCCAACTTTCCACAACCAATCAAGAGTAATGAGAATACACTGAACAATATTAACACCAAGGTAAAGATATGGCCTTACTTGCATTTCTTGATGATGGTATTATGTTTACGTTCTTTTTAAAAAGGCATTCGGCTAACGTGGGTTTTAATGGCATGTGCATTAACTGCCCCCTGTACGGGGCAATTGGGTGCAGCAGTGATCATACAGAAGAAGCTGAAAGCCTGTTCATCGTTCCCATCCACTAATCCCTGCATAGCGAAGAACGTTCAGTGTTTACCATGAAATTGCTTTGGACAAATTCTGCTTCTGCCAATGGGATCTGGCTTTTGCAGAAAGGCCCCAAAGCCCATTGAAAATTGGATTAGAAATGGGAGGGAGAAAATATCTTGGGCTCACTAGGACTTGATGAAATCCAGTATGTATGACTTCAGGCGGCTGGAACTACGCCGGGCTGATGTCCTGGTTCGCTGTGATATTTTCAGCCTGTCCCTGTTAGATCATCGCACAATAAAGCTTATTCTCTGCGAGTATGGCTTTAATGTTTCCGGATATTCATTATTCTGGAGGCTGGCAGACAGTAGCAACTAAATCATTTAACTTGGTGGATAATTAAATAAATGTTCATCATTTTGTGGTTAATGAAAAACAAATCCAGCAAACACGAGGCAAATAATTATTGGCCTGCTGCTCTTAATAACATTTTATGGCTAATGTAATAACAGGTCGATCTTCATAACAACTAAGTCAATGTGCTATTCATTAAATCCGGATGAGTTCTTTTTTCTGGACTGTCTACTACTTGGTGGATTATGCCAGTTACACCGCTTTAGTGGAACATCATATTCTTGCATAGCAGAACATACAGTATGCCTATTTTCTCCCTGTATTTAGGACATGACATTTAGGGCGTGTTCACATCTGCGTATATACCATGGGTTGCATGCGCTACTTTACTTCCCACCGCAACACATTGTATTGTGTTTGAAATAAAAGGCAGCACAAGGGAACTGGCGTATGGTAACGCGCGGTAGGTGCATTGAGCAACAGTGAGGATATCACGCAGTTATTATAACACTATGGTGTGAAGGGGCCTTTTAAAGTCTAGGCTTACTATAGTTTTGCCTTTTCTGTGTCTTGATTCGTTCAGAAATGTTTAGTCACATGAACGACGTAGGGCTGGTCTACAGAAAGGTGACTTGCAGCAAACGCTATTTTGCCTTCTCTCTCTGGCATAACTCCATACAAGGCTCTATTTGCATTTTCTTAATTTAAAGGTCTATTATGCCAAGTTTTTTTTTGTATGTACATGTAAATTCTGATGGGCTGAGTCCCCTTTGGCTTTATCACTCAGGGTTTCCCAGCTCCGCTCCTGCCCATCTTGGAATTATTTGATTCTTATCCACTTTCTTTTAGGATCTACTAAAAACTGAGAAATTAAGGACAGGCCAACGCTTTTATTATCCTATTGTTAATCTTGTAATATTGTTGGCCCCAAACTAAGCAAAACATGGGCATACCACCTGGCTAGGGTGGTGGCAAAACATGGGCATACCACCTAGCTAGGGTGGTGGCAAAACATGGGCATACCACCTAGCTAGGGTGGTGGCAAAACATGGGCATACCACCTAGCTAGGGTAGCTGCAAAACATGGGAATATCACCTGGCTAGGGTAGCTGCAAAACATGGGAATATCACCTGGCTAGGGTAGCGGCAAAACATGGGCATACCACCTAGCTAGGGTGGTGGCAAAACATGGGCATAGCACCTAGCTAGGGTGGTGGCAAAACATGGGCATAGCACCTAGCTAGGGTGGTGGCAAAACATGGGCATATCACCTAGCTAGGGTGGTGGCAAAACATGGGCATATCACCTAGCTAGGGTGGTGGCAAAACATGGGCATATCACCTGGCTAGGGTAGCTGCAAAACATGGGAATATCACCTGGCTAGGGTAGCGGCAAAACATGGGCATACCACCTAGCTAGGGTAGCGGCAAAACATGGGCATACCACCTGGCTAGGGTGGTGGCAAAACATGGGCATACCACCTGGCTAGGGTGGTAGCAAAACATGGGCATACCACCTGGCTAGGGTGGTAACAAAACATGGGCATACCACCTAGCTAGGGCAGCCTAATCTCTAAACCAAACCCAGGGAATATTGGCTTCCACTGTTTGTCTTTTTGACTTACTGACATGTTACCTTATTTTTCCTCTATCAGAAATATGATTCTTCCAACCCTGCCACTGCGTATGCCGAGCTGACCCACGATGAGCTCATCCAGCTGGTGCTGAAGCAGAAAGACATCATCAATAAGAAGGAATCTCAGGTCCAGGAGCTGGAGGACTACATAGACAATCTACTAGTGAGGGTCATGGAGGAAACTCCCAACATTCTGCGCTCTGGAACACCGTTCAGTAAGAAGGCCGGAAAGGTTTAAACCCAACATAGACTGGCTAAACTCTTCTTCTCTTGATGTCAGAACAGTGCTGGACAGAAAATGTAATCATAAACCAAATCTGGGTATAGGGCATAGTACAACACTGTAGTAAGATGGAAGACTGATGTTTTGTCATCAACCTGTATGTTACGCCCTGAGGAATGTTAATCAATCTTTATGGGTGCTAGAAAATTTAGGAAATCACAAATCTAGAAAAAAAAAATGAGAATAAGTTTGACTATACAAGGTAACAGAGCTGTGGTTGTTCAATATAAAGGTAAGATTTGGAAATATTGGGTGGCATCCTCTTTAGTTGAAGTTAAGTTGCACTGTTTGGAATTCACCTTTATCTCTCAGAGCCGGCAGGCAGATCCTGTGGAATAGAAGTAACTGATAGCTGTTCTGGATACAAATGTGTTCCTGACTAGTTCCAGTTCTCTGGAGCTACACTGCACAACCTTTTCAGATCTCTTTTATCCAATAGTTTAATCTCGGGTCTAAAGTGAACACCATAGTGCCTAGATGGAGGCAGAGGAGTGACACCCTGAAGAACATGGACACAACATTTGGTTTAAAATTTCCAACTTTCCCACCTGATGTGAGAGAATTGTGGTCTTTTGGGTACAGACCTGTCTAAATCAAGACTTGCAATAGCCAAGATAACTCACTCAAGGCTAACTGGAAAAATAGCACAGTTTGCTGCAGTTTGGAAGCAAATAGTCAAACATTGACTCTATCCGGGAGCATTGTGGGACATTAAAAGTCACACTTTGATTTGAACTAAAGAAGGGAAATTGAAATGTGCTTACATGTTTCATACTGGCATGTCTTGTTATAGAAATACATATCAATACTTAAGAAGTCTAACCAGAAGTTTACAAAGGTTGGCAAGTCCCCCAGGGGACCCGCATGGCACTTGTCACTGGTAAAAATCAGTGGAGGGCTTGCTGAGCAGTGTGGTCGGATAGCCCCCCCACTGACATTTCCCCCTCCCAACACCACTATCCAACACTGGATAAAAGAGATGGCCGTTTAGACTGATGGCAGGCGGTGAACATAGAGCCGCACAACCATCTTCCACCCCACCTCTGAAAGCTCCCAGATGGAACATCTTCAGCCCTCCCATGCTGTGCAGTCCTGTGCCTTCTCTGTTCTCCTTGTACTGATAAAGTGAGCCCAAAACCTCCCAAATAACGGCAGCTGCAGAGGAGCACCGTCCTTCACAAAGAAAAAACACGTGCACAACAACACAAGCGGATACTACATTTGTCCCAGAGAGACTAGTGTGGTATCTGATGAATGTTTTAATGGAGGCAAGTGCTATGTGCACTGGGTCCCCTGGGGGCATTTAACATGCCTTTTCAACTTCTGGTGAGTTCTTCTTTATTATGTGTTTTTATATGACTTGACGCAGTGTTTTTTGCCCTCCTTTAAACCATCTATGTCCTTTAATGCTGCCAGTGTGTTCTCATCTTCCTACAGGAAGTCAAAATATCCATTTTCTGTTCTTGAAAAAGTTGTCACGGGCAAACACAGGCAGGCGTGCTGTCTCTACACGCGGTGCTTCTTATTGCTTAATGTCCATGTTTAGTTCTAGTCACGTCCTCGTTCTCAGCAGGTGAGCTTGGGTAGAAGATGTACAGAAAGTTGAAGTGGTTTTAAGAAGAGTGTTAAATGAATGTGTGCCCATTCTGTGTGTATATTTATGTGCCTTGTACATAGAAGCGTCTCTTTGTTTTGCCTTTTTCTGGTTTTATACCCTACGTGCCTGCTTTCTTGCAGCGATTTGTATGTGAATGAATCTATATTTCTATTTAAATGAATCTATATTTTAATGAAATTTTTTTTCAATGAACAAATTTTATATAGCTGTGGGTACGGCAGCAGTGAGAAAGCTGCAGCCACTCTGCAATGACAATCTGTGCTGAAACTTTAGGAGACTCATCTGTGACCTTAATTGGATATTTTATTGCTGTATATAAAGATTTATAGTTCTGTAATCTGGACCAGGCTTGATCTACAGCACATGGATCTGAGCATATGACTCGGACTGATCTTTTGAAGGAGACCTAATCACGTCTTGTATTTATTTTATAATGGTAATTATTAGTGAGGTATATCTGCACAGTCATGTGATTCATAGGCTGGATGGCTTGAATGTAGAATCGTAACAAACAATCGATGACATAAGGTGCATTTCATAAATGCCCTGAATATTCTACATATACCACAAGCTGGAGCAGCTATATATGAAGTGTCACCAGTTTAGCTGAAATTCCACATTCCATATACACAAGCAATAACACACACTTGGCCTTGATACAAGTCTGCACATGCTTGGCCTTGATACAAGCCTGCTCTTCCCTTGTTTCCTGTGCTAGCAGCAGCGTATCCTCAATGTGCCTAAATGTATTTTTTGCCCCAATGTAAATGTTAGAGAAAGATGCAATTTGGTTCTTAACGAGACTTTCTAAACCCCCAGACAGACATTATGCCCCCATTGGATAGAGGTGCCTTTCCATCCATCTGACTACCTGCTACTTGGGTGCAAGTAAGCCGAAATTGCCCCACTAGGGACACAGTTTGAAATAAAAGCCTGAGAGGCTGTAACCCTCCCCCACTCTGTCCAACACAGGTAGCAAAGTTTGGGCTGGGATGGGCTTTAACAGAGAGGCAATTCTTATGATTTAGCTGGTCAGCCAACCTTCTCTAAACCATAAAGAAGTACAGTCCATTGCATCTCATTATTGAGAGATTAAATGCACCAGGGACGGGAAGTGCAGCTGGAGAATACTTTTAACCCTTTAAAGGACCCTTGCTTTTCTGGACACGTGCACCTCTTTCTCACACCAGTGCTGCCTTACTACTTTGCACTGAAATAAAAAAGCTGCCTAGAAGACTGTTCCCTGCCTGCAGGTAACCAATTGTGCCTTTTAGGTGTTCTCTATGGAAGTGTCACTCGGTAACTGGATACACATGACTTCTTAGTAGCTAGCACCTCTTGCAGCACTTTATAAAACACTTGTTATACACTGGATGCTATTCCTTTTTGTAGTGGTGATATATTTATATGAAAAATAAAATGTATTTTAAATTTGGGGAAAAAACATTGACTCTCTGGTCTGAGTTCTTGGTTGGTTTTATATGATGTGTGACTTTATACAAGTAGCTGATGGAAGGACAAGACATGGCACCACAAATTCTAAAACTGACAGAAAATTGTGGTAAGTGAATGAATACCGTATAATGAACCCTACAGACATGTCCGCATCTTCTACAAAACGTTCAGTCATGTGCAGACTTTCATTAGATACTGCTTAGTCATTGAGCTGGATGTTTTAAAGAGGGGGGTGGCCAAACATCAGCCCTTCACCGGTGGTGAGAACTAAAAATCCCATCATGCATCTTCTCTGGGAGTCGTGGCTGTCAGAATCTTGCAATGCCTAATGGGACTTGTAATTTCATCACAGCTGGAGGGCCTGAGTTTGACTTCCCCTGTTTTAATCACTTGCCATCTTGACAGCTGCTTCTTGGATGGGGGTAGCGGTGTGCATATATACAGCTTTTCCTGCTTCAGTTAAGGCATCTTAAAGAATTTTGTGGGTTGCCCCTTTTTATATAATTTGTAGGTGCCACTGAAGCCAAAACTTTTTTTTATTTTTTACATTTATGGATATAGTGGAGAGGGATTGGGACACCTGTGTGTTTTATTGCTGCCTGTGTCCCTTTTAGGGAGAGTCACCTTCTATATACTGTATGTCCTGGTGAAAACAAATCTCAACTTTTACCAGAACAGGAAAAGATGGGAAATCTTGGATATTAGGTCTGGTGGCCCTGTTGTCCCCCCTCCCATGGATCTTCTTCCTCCCTTTTGGATGGATTTTCTCTTGCTTCCTGTTACGTCTAACGCAGTAAGCCCTGGTTCACACCTAGGCGTATTGCATATGCGTGGTTGTCGCACGTTTTTACCGCGATATGTGCGTTTCCGAGGGCTACTTGGCTGTATCCCAATGGAAACGTGCTCAAATATTTGGCTTCAGTTCTACTTTAAGAGGGGACTGGAGAGTTTACCATAATATCTGCCAACACTACTTACCGGGTTAATTATCAGTTGTAAACTAGATGCGCAGGGCTGCCTGTCCTAACACAAAGGGTTACATATCTCAAGACTTAGGAGCTACATCAAACCCCATTCCCAAAGTTTTAACCTCAGGATAAGAATCTTTATTATAGCCATGTGACTGTCATTTTCAAATCTCATTGGCCTCCCCTAAAAACTTTTTTTTAAATAAAAAAAAATGATCCTTATCCTGCTGTTAGCTTTGTGAATTGAGCCTTCTGTGTATGTCACTACGTTCACATTGCAAGCTATTCTGAACAATTTCAAGCTGCCTTCAGGGCCCATTCACACCAGATGTAGTCCGTTGCGTTTTTGAGCTGCATCAAAAACGCAGCACAATGATTTCCAATGGGATTCTGTTGTTCTGTTCACACCAGACTAGTCCGTTCCAGCCAGAAAAAGTACAGCTTGCACTATTTTAGATGCATTGAAACATGACAATGCATAATTGCATCAAAAACGCATGCAAACGGAACACAGCTAAAAAATAAAAACCCACAGATTTAGTAATGTCATCTTCTGGGGACTTTATGTGAGTTGATAGGAGATTAGGAATGGAACAGCTCTGGGAACATGGCAGACATGGATGCTAATCTAATAATCAAATATCTCTGACTGCCAGCATGGGGTGCACCCAATAACGACATTATTATATTATAATAACCTCCTATGTTGGGTGAGAATGGCTATAGCCTTCAAACAAAGCAAGCATGTCTGAGCTAGAAAATGAAGGAGGAAAGTGCTGTGACAGCGTATAAATAATACTTTTTTTTTTAACCTCTTGTTGCTAATGGCTGCCATCTGAACAGTCCACTTGCTGTTGCATAATCCGTTTTCAACAGTTTTTCCACACAGACTTCAAGAGGTGCTCATCCAAGGCTCTGGGGTGGGCTTACACCATGAACAATAAACTATTTTACACACAAGTGGTGCTCTGTTCCCTTTTTTGTTTTTAATTTTAACAAAAGTTTATATATTACACGCACACGCGCTATTTTAGGTATGCTGTGTAAATGGTAACACGTAGAGTTGGGTTTCTCAAATTTTACTGCAAAAGAAGAACCACACTTCAAGCACCCAACACATTTCTGCTTTTCAAATGTATGATGAATATAAATTAGTCTGGTGGACACGCCCCTAACTTTTAATGCGGATAAATGGCTAAGAAAAAACCCAAAGCAGAAACCTGCTCTCCCTGGGATAACCAAGACTCTATGAATACCATTATTATACTTAACACTGGAATGCTCCACAACATGTTAAACTGTCAAATATGGTATAGAGGGGAGGGGGGAATGACTGACTGGTTTCCAATGACCTGGCTTCTAATTACATGTAGTTCCCACCCCCGGAATTCCCCTGCAGTGCTTTACCAGCAAGAAAAAGAAATTAAGCCAAGTGAAAAAACCTGTCCTTCAATTCATTGTTAGGGGGGTTGCTCTAACAAGGTAGTGTCATGAACAGTTTAATTCTCTGCTGCTGCAGGAATCCTACATTGCTAATCTGTATTCCTGCACTAACAGTGGGGATTCCCCCCAAATAACTTGATACCCCCCACTTAAATAAGCACAGTGTCACATGTTGACAGCTATTCAACAATAGTTTTCAATGAGTAAGATGTAATGACATTTAAATGAGCTTCATTTGCGGTATGAGTAATTACAGGAAATGGAACTCTTCATGATTACCGAGATACGTAGTAGTCTGAGCTGACTAAATTAGATGATCTCACATCCTTTTTTTTTTTTTAAATAAACCGTGCACCTCGTGTGTAATCCACGCTTTAATCAGGTGTGACTGGAGCAAAATAGAATCTGCTAATCCTGAAGGGTGGAGTCAGGCAGGAGCTCTTCGCCCAGGTTTCTTTTTATAGGGAATCTGCCCTACAGTGAAATGTCTGTGTGGGAAACCTCCAATGCAGGCTTTTTCCACCACTATCCCGCATGCTTGTTGCATGGTCTTGACAGAACTTGCACTTAAAGCTGAAGTCCAGCCACAAAAACTTCACTTAAATATATTCCTCAATAGTCGCAAAGGATATAAATCCATTTTGTGTGCAGCAAATACCTTTGTGCACCCAGATATCGCCTCGTAACAGTAGCACTGATGCTATCGCTTTACTGATAACCTGAGCAGAGCTGTGGTAGGGGCCCAGGATACCCACTCGCTACAGGCTGCCTGCAAACTACAGGAAGGGGCAGATACAAGACCAGTCACTCTGCACATGGAGAGAGCAGCAGTGACCGGTCTTTATTACAGGAAGCTCCTGCACAGAGACAACATTTCACACCGGATTAGTGCACAGATCTAGAAGAAATGCACAAAGCACACCAAGATTTTTTTTTTTTAAAGGATACACTTGACCAGACCTGGGCATTTTATGGCCTGCGGGCCATATTTGGCCTTTCGTCTGCAGCTGTCCGGTCTGCCGCCCTGTGCTCCGAAACAGTGGATGCACCAGCCAGCGGCAAGCCATTACCCAGCACAGGTCTGTGTGCGGACCGTGTTTCTCTTCGGTCCTTGGGTGCTAGCACCACTGAAGTTCTAGCGACCAGTAATGTCAGAGTTCTTTCTGGGCGGTCCTAGCAAACAATGATGCTGGGGTCCTCCTGCACAATCTCAAAATGGTATGTGGGGAGGGGAGGTTTGGCATGTGTAGTTTCCTGCCCAGCAGCGACAATAATAATAATTCCCGTTCACACCAAGGTATTAGGCTGGGTTCACACCTGAGCGTACGGAATATGCGCGTTTGCTGCACGTTCTTACCGCAATTTGCTATCCTAATGGATATGCGTGGAAATGCGCCCCAAAGAAGCTCCTGTACTTCTGTGGGCGTAGTGCGTTTTTCAGCGCTGAAATACGCCCAGGTGTGAACCATGCCCATAGGAAATAATGGGATTTCACTTGCTGGGCGTTTTACAGCGCGTCGATCAGCGGTGTAAAACGCCCAGGTGTGAACCAGGACTTATGGTAAGGCAAATGATATGCATTAGCATGAAGTGGTGCCATTTAGAATGAATGTGATTTATCCAGCCCTACTATAAAAACACAGTTAAATCAGAATAAGAGATCCATTAAATATGCAAATCCCAGTGATGGGATGGGTCTCCTAGTTTGAGATCTGAAGATGCAGTATGCCTCTACAAATGAGCAGCTACATACTGCTCATGTATACCAGCATCTGTCCTTTTATCAGTCATTACGCCCTTTAAAAGTATATAAAATCCCGAGGCACCCTTGTCTAAAAATTACATGGCCCATAAAAAGCCATACCAGACCCTTATCTGGGCAGGGATCTGGTATGGATTTCAAGGGGGGTACCCTATGCAAAAACAAAAAAAGTGTGGTTCCCTCCATAACCGTACAGTTCCCAATTTCCATTATGGTCCCTCCTTTCACGTAAGAGCCTCACCCTTTTGCATCAGTGTTTGCCCTTCACATCAGAACATTTTGAGGCACCGCTGAGGAAGCAAGAAGGCACCCTGTTTGAGAAAGGCTGATGTAAATTATCACTCCAACACCTTACATGATAAAAAGACTGTAATCATGTAATTCTGTCGGACTAGTATACAGGCTTGAATGCCCATGTGGGCTACAATACATTGGGAGGACTAAGAGGAGTCTAGCAGACAGGATACATGAACATGTGTATAATATTAAAATAGGATACAAAAATCATAATGATGGTTGTAAGGTGTGTGGGCACCTTGACTCTAGCTTCCTGGTGAAGTCAATTAGACGTAACGCGTAGAAGCTGAGTCAGTGGCATCAGAACGCCTAGAGAGAAAGAGGAGGACAGATCTGACATCCAGGAATGTGATTCTGAGACGCGATTTTATTCGTTATTTATGTGAGTGTATTTGTTTAATAAAATCATTTTATGCATACGGGGTGCGCGATGACTTCCACTTCTGTCTCTGAGAGATCTTTTTGAGATGAAGTTGGGCTGTTGGTAGAGGAGAAAAACATTAAGATCAGGATTGGTCTCATCTGAAGGAAGGAAGATCGCAGCTTCAAATAGTGCGAGGAAGGAGTTTTACCCTATAAGAAGCGCTTTGAGAACCGAGGGTCTGAACACGGAGGTGAGAGGCTTATTTATCAGAGCACTGGTGTTTTTTATGAGCACTTCAGCAAAAAATACACAAGAAATTACAAGAGTGGGCAGAGTGACGCACAAAGAAAGACTAAGACAACACTTTTTCTTTTTTGAGAGAGAGCTGCCTGCGTCAAATGAATTCATGAACCCTTTGTTTTAATTATGTGTTTTACACACTGACACAGAACATTTGCTACTTTATTAGTCATTTGGAGGGGTTTTTTTAGATTATCACCTTGTGATTTACACAAACAGTTGACAAGAAGATTTAATTTGGAAAATATTTGAAAAATATTTTTTATATATATATATATATATATATATATATATATATATATTTCACAATAGTATTGTTCACTATAATATTTAGTTTTTACACATATTTTTTTGTTTACTTGTTGGGTGATAGCGCTGCTTCACATATTTGAATGATATTAATGCAGGCTCATGCAGCCAGTGAGCAGCTGTAAGGAGAAACGCCCAGTTTTCTTAGATTAATCGAGCGCAGAAGTCCCTGTAGATAATAAAAAGACAGTGTTGAGTGGGTACTATATCAACATATACCAACAGAGACAACGTAGGATTAACGTAGCATTTTAAGAAGAGAAGTAAGCAATGGCAGCTTACATAGTCCCTTGAGAACAGGTTTCCACCTTTTGCCTGAACTGACCAAAGTTGGACATTGTTAGACATTCAAAGAGAACGGGGGTCCTTGCTGAGATGGACAGAGCACTGTAAACAGTCATCAAGTACTACTTGAAACCCTGAGGACTTACATTCCAGGACAAAGCTGAAATAGTATAAGTGTACCACGCAACAGCTAAAGGCCCCTTTACAATTTAAAGAAAGACAGGCAGCCAGGAGAAGGAGGCCAGCAATGACAGGCTCTGTATATTTTGATGACAGGTTCCCTTTAATTAGCCATCATAAGCACTAATTTACTCACACTACCTGCTGTATACAATGATCTCTGTTATTTATGATATTTCATGGCACCATTGTTTCCTCGAACACCAAGGAACAGATTCATGAAAACTATAGGAAAGAATAACGCCTCTTTTGCCAAAGCAACCAATCACATTTCAGTTTCTCCACTGCAGGCTTAAAAAATATGAAAAGACACATTGACCTGGTGGTCTATAGATGTTACCAAACAACCAAAGTCCAAATGTAACCAGCATATGTCTGCCATATTGTAGAAATAAACAGTGGGTAGGTGGACATTTCTAAGCAGCGCTGCAGAAAACGCTTACAGGCAGCCTATGTGCCCATTGAAGACCAGTGTTTGACCAGACAGCTCAGGTCATAGGGAAAATGTACAGAGCCAAAAAGAGTGTCTCTGTACCTTGTGATTAGTGTGAACCAACCGCAGCCATCACTGCCGGCAATCAGCACACCGACTTGGAAGGCAAGCTGGTACTGTAGCAATCGGTACACTGACTTAGGCTGGCACTGCTGGCAATCAAGATGCTTACTGGCGCTGGGTGCTGGAGCAAGTAACAAGGAACTCTCCCTCTCCTCTCACCGAAGATGTGTAAAAGGAAAGGGAGAGAGAGCTGCCAACTGCAGCCATTGTTTATATTCAGTTTTCATTGGCTCTACACCAAGTTCTGTGAACTACACTGTCTAATGGATGTTTCCTACTCATGCACATATCTGATAATATCTTGTGAGATCCATGACCCCAAGACCTCCATCAGTTTTGAGTCTTTGAGGATGCCCCTACGTATCCTAGGCTGCTTGCCTGCCCCAATAAAGAGAAACAGCCAGGTCCCTCTCTACATTTTTTTAAAAGGCCAGTGGCGGAGCAATGGGAATAGTTTGCATGAAGTAAAGCAATCTAGAGAACACATTCATTTTCACAATTGCCATTCTGCCTGTCCAGGAGAAAGAGGTATGTTGCCAGTTAGACAAATCCAATGAGATATTTTTCACCAAGTAGGGGATGTTAAGCTTATATTGCTCATTCGCATCCCATAATAGCTCGATCCCCAAGGAGGTAATATGTGTCTTGAACCACGCATATTGAAAGTTACTCTGCAGGAAGGATACCGTTTGTGGGGAAACAATAATGTTCAGGATAGCCAATTTGGAGTTGTTGATGTGTTAATGCCAGTGGTGTAACAATAGCTATAGCAGCCAGGACAGATGCAAAGGGGCCTGTGGTAGGAGGGGGCCCCATTAGCAGGACCTATTAGGAAAACTAAAGTGTGACATTTTCAATATAGAAGGGCTGAAATCAGACCTCAGGATCTTCTAGTCAGATATCCCCCTCTGTGCAGCAAGAAGCATTTGCTCGTCTATCTCAGCAGTCTCATTTTATTGCCCTCTGACCTTTTGCTACAGACTGAAATTATCAACAGATGCCCAATGCAGTTACAAATCCCAAAGGTTCACCTCTGCTATAACCTTATAGGAGGGCTGATGTTTGTGGCTGTACCAAAAAAAAATAAAACTAGAGTTTAGAGATGATTGTATTAGGGGTGAAGAGTAAGTGTGTGCAGGACTATGAATCATTTCATCATAATATAAAATCTCTGCATGGTTATTATTATTATTAGAGCTACTATAACTTTTAGCCCCCAGCACTGCTCCCTAGTACTGCACTGACTATGCTTGCAGCTTTCCTCCTGCCTGCCCTTGATACATTCTTCATGATGAGATCAATTGCAAGAATTGCATTTGAAATAGTGGGCACTGCCACTCGCTACTGAGAGAGTTAGCCCGGTGGTCCTAAAGTGATTGATGATTTGTAGTTATTCCCCTGCTACAAGCCATACAACATTTCAATCAAGGTGCCCAGGAGGGTGTCAGGTATTTTAGGATCCTAGCAATGTTTCTGAGTACACAGTTATTAACGTGTATCAACTCAAATACTAAAGTTGTATAAATAATTCCCTTTTAACTGGTAAATATTCCTGTGCAATTTTTTATTTTTTTTGCAATGGCGTGAGTAAAAGCTTAAAGGGTTATTAAATCCTCTACTAGCAAGCAGTAGATATATGCAAAACCTTCTTTTTTTCTTTTTTTTTTAAACACCTATAAAGAGGTTTAAACTTCCCCCTGTCTTTCCCACGCGCTCTCGTCCGAAAATCTGAAAAATATCGGGCGGCCGCAAAGATTCTTGGGGCGGGCGCATGCGCAGTTCAGATTTTCGGCCGGGACGCGAGGAGAGACACAAGGTAAGTCTATGGACGCGTGCACCTGCATACAGACACCGTGGGAGAGGAAGTGCCAGCAAGCACAGAGGAGTCGGCGCTGGATCTGAGACTTTTTTTTAAATCTGTAGTTTTTCCTTAATATATTAAAAAATAAAACCCCCAGTGGTGATTAAATAGCAACAAAATAAAGCTCTATGTGTCCCCAAAAAAAGGGTATAAAATTCATTTCAGTACAGCGTTGCATGACGGAATAAATGTCAGTCAAAGTACCGCAGCGCTGAATACTGAAAAATGGCCTGGATGGGAAGGGGGTTTAACACCCCGGATGTCAACTGGTTAATGTCACTTTAATACATCCCTGTTGATCTTGCTAGGTTCTGCTAACACTGAAGCCTCCTTTAATAGCATGACCCCCAGCTCCCTATGTGTAGCATGGTTGTCGCCCTCCTGTGTGTGGACTACAGACAACTGGACCTTCATCCAATTCAGTGTAGTCAGCGCCCTCTGCTGGTTGATAATCAGCTGCTCGGACCATTTGGCAGTTGGGAGCAGCCAGCCTCTTAATGTAACTTCCGCTTTTGCTGAACAGCCAGAACCACATTACAGGGCAGACTCAGGAAAACAAACACTGATCTATGTAAGTGTTCTTTTACCCCCCATAGCTCTACTTTTTAATATACGACACAGCTCCATGATCTGTACATAGGAGGTGTCTGTAAAAAAAAAACAAAGGTTGTAACAGTGAAAACAAATTGCTGATTGGCTGCTAAGAATGCATTGGGCAGTTAGAATTTGACAGAAAGTGACAGTTGGTTGCTGACTGACTGTTAGATTTTCAAATTTCACTGACTCCCAGAGGTGTTTTTGATTGGCTGCTAGAGATGGATAGAGCTGCTGCAGGGATCCCAACCTGAAAGAAGCAATTTCAGGGAGGTGTCCCTCTCGTTTCAGGGAGGTGCCCTCTCCCCCCCCCATCCGCGGAGGGGGGGTTAGGGGGGGCTGGGAGAGAGCACCCCCCTGAAATGATGGCAGATAGCACAGGAAGCATTAGCTTCTTTGCTATCTGCAGGCTTTTTTTTTTTTTTTAGGTATTCTGACAGTTGCAGTCGTCAGAATGAAAAAAAAAAAAAAGGCATAAGAATGCATAGCTAGATTCCTATTGGCTATTTCACTTTGCAATAGCCAATAGCAAAGCAAACTAGCTATTTCACCCGCCCTGTGCTGCTTCCAATCACCAGAAGAGGACCTGATAGAAACATTCAGGTCCCCCTCTGCTGATTGACAGCAGCAGTGGGCGGGTGCATTAGCTAGTTTGCTATTGGCTATTGCAAAGTGCCATAGCCAATAGCAAACTAGCTATGCATTCGTATGACTTTTTTTTTCTTTTCTCACTAACAACGGGCCGCAACTCCCGATGTCAGAAAAGAAAAAAAAAACAATCGCTGGGAAAGGTTTAATCGATCGAGCAGATTAACCCTTTCCGGGAGGAAGTGTTTCTCTCCTGGGCGGCCGGGAGCCGCTATCTAATAGCGGGAGACTCCCGGAGCGTCCGGGAGAGTTGGGATGTCTGCTGCTGCCATGAAACCCGGACACAGCATTCAAAACCTGCACTGTCCGGGTGAATCCTAGACAAGTGGCAACCCTAACTTACAGGGTTATTCACGGAAGGGGGAAGAGTTTGGAGAAGGCCGGAGAAGTGAACAATCTAGGACAAAATAGCTGATTTGTAAAAATTCTCCAATTCAGCTCACTTGCCAGTTCAGCTATGTTGTCCTAGATTGTTCCCCTCACCTGCCTTCTCCACACTCTTCACCCTTTGTGAATAACCCTGATAGTTTTAGAGCAGTGGTTCTCAACCTGTGTAACCTCAGGACCCACATTTGTCCTCGGTCATTAAGTCGCGACCCAAGTCGAACTGCAATGGAATGCACAGCATTAGGGTACCGCACATTCCGGTGCGGGCGGCCTACACCAGAATGCACAGTAGGAGTGATTGCGTGATACAGTGCGTTAATCGCACGGTACTATGTGATTAACGCACTGTACTAGTGTGATTAACGCACTGTACTAGTGTGAATGGGCCCCCAAAACACTCACAGACGCACACAACCACAAAAACATTCTCACACACACATACACACTAAAAAAAAAAATGTATATGTATATTTTAATTTTTTTTAGGTCCACCCAGTCTCCCTATCTTACAAAAACTGGAGTCGATCCTCAGCCTGGGATCCAGTATGGGCTGCTGTGCTGTGACGAAGCTCCATCCATATGTGCAGTGCTTGTACAACTCTCTTGCACGCCCTGTGGAGGTGCTGAGAGCCAGAATGTGATGTCACTCCGGTCCAGGCACCTCTATAAGACACGTGAGGGAGCTGTAAGCAATGCATGTATGGATGGAGCTTCCTCACGGCCATATCCCCAGCCCATTCCACCTCAAGCTGATGCTCAGCGCCGTGCAACATATTTTGAATGGCTGCTTGGCGTGAGAACTGACAGTGCTGCACTAGGAGAAGGCTGAAGAGCTTCTCGCCTAAAAAAGTGGAACGCATGCCGCGACCCACTGAACACATGGTCGCGACCCACTTTTGGGTCACGACCCACCAGTTGAGAACCAAGGTTTTAGATAGAGTAAGGGAGGGTTATAACCCCTCTCAGTGTTTTTCTTTGCTATATGTGTCCTATTGGGGAGATTTCCCTTTTTTTCCTGTCTGATTGGCACAATCGGAAGTGTAAGGAAATTCCTCCAAAGAGAGGGAAACCCCTGATGATAGTGTCCCCAATGGAAAATTTTCCATCTCTTCCTGTTCTGGTGTCAATCCAAAATGTGTCATTTTCTTTCACTCTTACTTCCCGTGAAAACAATCACCAGGACAAATAGGGTGAATCTCCCTAATGGGGACACAGACAGCAATAAAAATTAGATCTGGTGTTCTAATCCCTCTCCACTTCATACAGAGCAAAAAGAAAAACTGGCTTCAGTTGTACTGTATTGCTGAATGTTGAGATGGAGCGGGTTGGCCTCCATTATGTACGGGTGGTGCGATGTACTGTTTATTTATTTTAAACTTTATTGAAATGTTACAAAATTACACTTTATTTAATCCTATGCACCCAGCCAGTGGTAATGAGTTGTGTTGCGTAGAAATGCCAAATGTCCACATTTTTCTGCAACCCATCTCAATGCAGCATTGTGGTGTGAAAAGAGGACATATAAAGAACAATTGTTTCCTATATTCCAACGCATATGCTGTGACTGAGCCCTAAATGTCATCAATACACCTTCTAATCATCCACATACCATGGAGCAGTACACTAGAAATGTATATGAAACAACAGCGCCACCCAGTGCCAGCATCTATACAGCACCACTGTTCACACTCACGCCACAGGACGGTCCCAGGACTTCCGGTCATCAGATGTCTCCCAACAACCAGAGAACAAGGAGTCACTGATTAGTTTCCTCAATGCCCCCTACATAGTATCACCGCTGTAGTGAGTTTATCTTCTGACGTTTCGTGAGACGTTTTAAAAACGTAACATTTGTGGCATATTCAGTCGTTACAGCGGCATTGGGTGCCATATTAGTGAAGACCAGTATCACCGTTATGTAATATGGCTGACTTCAACAAAATGGCGCCGACAGCGGAGACATTTCAGAACTTTTTGCATGGCGGGGGGAAATGTTATTGTAGGCGGAGCTGCTCAGTGGTTTCCTGATGACTGGCAGCTCTGGTGGCTCCTGCACTTTGTATTTCCAGCCGTGAGATGTCTGCACCCGTACGGTGTCCACAATGCGGCTCCTCCGATATTGTGGAAGATGCTCATTACGCTCAGGAGCAGATGGTGTGTGCAGACTGTGGCTGTATCCTGACAGAGGGGGTCCTCACCACCACCCAGCATGAGGAGAGCTTCCTGCAAGGTGGGCTCTGTGCTGGAGTCATTGTGCAACCATGGCAACCCTTACACTGTGTACAGCCATTGGCGCTATAGTCTGGACTCGCATCTATAGACGGTGGGGTCACGCTGACGGGACCGTTCTATAGACGGTGGGGTCACGCTGACGGTACCGTTCTATAGACTGTGGGCTCACGCTGACGGGTCCGTTGGTTCTATGGACTGTGTGCTCATGCTGATGGGTCCATTGGTTCTATAGACTGTGGACTCACGCTGATGGGACCATTGGTTCTATAGACTGTGGACTCACGCTGACGGGACCGTTCTATAGACTGTGGGCTCACGCTGACGGGACCGCTCTATAGACTGTGGGCTCACGCTGACGGGACCGTTGGTTCTATAGACTGTGGACATGGGGCAAATGAGAGCGCAAATCCTGAGAGTATAAAAGGTGTAGGCACAACCAGTGTCTGTGTATTACGGGTAAAACGGGCAAAAAAGATCAACAAAACGAAATATTAAAAGGAATTGGAAACTTACTTGAGGAGCCAAAAGTCTTGGTGATGGGGGCCCCGAAGAGGTCATGGCAATGCGAGTCGTATGCAGTGTGTCCCAGGGGTGAAAGGATGAATGAAAGAAAAAGCAATATAAACTAAGTGCTGTGTGTGCCGAAGGACTAGTGGAGAATACCTCTAGTCTTGATCGCGATGTTTTTTATGGGACGTGGTGCGATAAAGTGACAGAAGGCTAGGGAAGAACGTGCACGGAGCGGTGGTGTACGTTTTACCCGTAATACACAGACACTGGTTGTGCCTACACCTTTTATACTCTCAGGATTTGCGCTCTCATTTGCCCCATGTTCACAGGTTTCTCCCCCTATTTTTAGAGCAGCAATCCCCATTGGCCGTATTCACACATATCCTACACTTCCAAAAGAGCGCTGTGTCTTTTTCCGTTTGTTGTCTATAGACTGTGGGCTCACGCTGACGGGTCCATTGGTACTATAGACTGTGGGCTCACGCTGACGGGTCCATTGGTTCTATAGACTGTGGGCTCACGCTGACGGGTCCATTGGTACTATAGACTGTGGGCTCGCGCTGACGGGACCGTTGGTTCTATAGACTGTTGGCTCACGCTGACGGGACCGTTCTATAGACTATGGGCTCACGCTGACGGGACCGTTGGTTCTATAGACTGTGGGCTCACACTCATGGGACCGTTGGTTCTATAGACTGTGGGCTCACGCTGATGGGTCCATTGGTTCTATAGACTGTGGGCTCCCGCTGACGGGTCCATTGGTTCTATAGACTGTGGACTCACGCTGACTAGTCCATTGGTTCTATAGACTGTGGGCTCGTGCTGACCGGACCGTTCTATAGACTGTGGGCTCACGCTGACGGGACCGTTGGTTCTATAGACTGTGGGCACACACTCATGGGACCGTTGGTTCTATAGACTGTGGGCTCACGCTGACGGGTCCATTGGTTCTATAGACTGTGGGCTCACGCTGCCGGGTCCATTGGTTCTATAGACTGTGGGCTCACGCTGACGGGACCGTTCTATAGACTATGGGCTCACGCTGACGGGACCGTTGGTTCTATAGACTGTGGGCTCACACTCATGGGACCGTTGGTTCTATAGACTGTGGGCTCACGCTGATGGGTCCATTGGTTCTATAGACTGTGGGCTCCCGCTGACGGGTCCATTGGTTCTATAGACTGTGGGCTCCCGCTGATGGGGAAAATGTTCCAGCAATAAAAAGCTCATCTGATCAGTGTTTGTGCATTAACCCCTCAGTGATCAGTCTCCAGAGTATGTGCATTAGTGGAAGCCTGACATATAAGGAACAAAGCAGTAGAGTGTCGTATCATCATGAGTGGTAGTCAAATGTAGGCGAAACCCTATCGTGTGGCTAGATAAATATATTTTCAGGTGCAAGCTTTTGAAAACAGTTTGGGGATGAATTACAAGACATTCGCCAAATGTATAGCTGAGTGAATGACATTTACAGCGCATTCCTAGATGGAAGTTCCTGTGCTCCTTGCCTCCATCTAGTGGCAGTAATGTGCTGGGAATGTCATTTGCTCAGCTATACTATTTTCTTAAAGAAGGAATCCAATATTTTGCACCTGAAAATATATTCAGTTAGCCTACATTTTTACTTTCCTAATTGGAGGAACATGAAAAGTGTCATTTCTGACCCCTAAAATGCTAGTTTCCTGCCTGTCATACTGGCCCTCTTGTTGTCATAACTTTCTTACTGTTTCAGAACAAGTATTAGAATAGGGATCTCTGACTGACCATCCTCTTCCCCTCCCCAGACTGACTGATGGATCCTGCACCTCATTCTGCAGACTGATCACCTATTCTCCTTTTTTAGACATATGTCTCTCCGGTATGGTGGACACATCCTTAATTTCACTCTACAAACTAATAACCTATTCTACCGCCCTAGAATGTACACATGCTACACCCCACTATGCAGACTGACACCCCAACTCTTCCGCCCCCAAATGATGGATGCTTCCTGCATTGTACTCTGCCAGTGGACCAGTCTACTACTATTCTCAGGAGCTCAGCAACTAAAACAATATTGACACCATGTGTTAGCATTTCGAGGACCCAAGTAGTCAGCCTCTGATTTATTCAGATCTGTGTTTTTGTTCCATCTACAGCTGTACGGTTTTCAGAGAGCACTGGGCAGAATGATTCCATCAGCAAAACTAAGCTCAAAGGTAAGTGTACTTCTGTTTCATAATATATTGAAGAAGAGATGATTACACGGGTGCCACCTTTTGGGGTAAAAGACATTTAGGTGCCATATACTGTGTGTGTCTTTATCTGAGTTGGACTTCTAAAGGTCTGCATTCCACTGTAGCTGTTAGTAAGATCCGAGGATAGCTGCCTGGGTGTTAGCAATTTGGAAACATTTAACCCCATTGCACATATACACCGAGTGGCCAGATTATTATGACCACCCCATCAGTACTTCGTTGGGCCACGAGATGACTCCATGAGATGACTTCGTTGGACCGCCTCGTGACTCCACGAGATGTTGAAAGGAGATGCGAGGAATCTGACACTGCACTGTTGCCCTTCTGTTGTCTTGTACCAGTCTTGCCACTCTCCGTTCTGCCCTAACATTGACTAGTCGCTGACGGCCACAATTCGCACGTTCAGACCCAGATTTTCAGCTGACAGTCCAGTCTTTAAACACTTTAACAACAGCTGCTCTTGAACATTTAACGAATTCTGCTGTTTTGCTGATACTCGCTCCATGGCTCTGAGCGCCAACAATCATCCCACGTTCAAAGGCTGTTAAATCGCATTGTTTACCCATATCTTCAGAAACAAATCACTTCTACTGTCGTGGTAAACAACCTGCTTCCCTATTTATAATGGTCTGGCCCTCTAGCAACTTCAGCGCAAAATTATAGCTAATTTGCCTACAAACGTCAGGTGGTCATAATAATCTGGCCACTCAGTGTATATGAGCCTTCAAACAAATAAGGCTTAATTGGCATGCTGAACTGTGTTATGTGTAGTGACCGGTACTTACTGCCAGCATTTAAAGGAATAATTTGAGGATGTATTCGTGTAATGTAGAAGAGCGATCTTTTATATCTGCCTGGATGGAGTTCACCTTTAAATGTGTCATTTTTGTCCGTGTTGTGTCCACTAGGCATCATCCGTGTCAGAAATCTCTGCAAAGTCCTTCGGCTTCCAGACACCTTTGCAGACACTGCAGTGTCGTATTATGAACAGATCTTCTACCACCCTATGTGCCACTTTGTTAGTCAGGAGAAGAAGGAAGCCATTATGGGGTGCTGTGTGTATGTAACATGCCGGCAGCATCATTGGCCTCTCACTATGGGCACCATCTCCTCCTTGCTCTACTCAAAAGACGAACTCTTCAGCGAAATGTTCCGAAAGCTGATACTAGCTCTGAAGATTGACATCCCATCTTTGAGCCTACAGGACCTGGTGAAGAGTCACTGCAATAGGTAAATAATTAGGAATCTCATTATAAAAGCCAGTGGCAGGTGTGATTGGTCATTTCAATGTGTAGAATTGGGTCTAGCTTTAAAGTCTATGGAAACACGAAGTCTATTTTCATTCTCATCCATTGTATTGTATTTCTTTTTCCTTTATGGTTTATTTTAAGCTAAGGTTACATCCAGTATCACTAACATGTTTCTCCGCAGTCTTAGGTTATTCCAGAAGGCTCCGACTGCTCCTCCCAAATATGTCGAGAATCTGGACAATGTATTACAACGAGCACTACACATAGTGGAACTGGCTGCAGAAACCTGGCTGGTAACTGGACGTCACCCTATCCCTATTATCACGGCAGCTGCTTATCTTTCCTGGCAGTCCCTCAAACCTGCCCAGCGCCTCTCCTGCACATTAACTCAGTTTTGCAAATTGTGTGAAATAGACTTTCCAAATCCAGCACCTCTGCGACTGAATGAATTTATAGACACATTTCTCAAACTGGCCCAACAGCTGCCCTGGCTAAAGATGCTGTCGCTCAACAAGAAGACTGTGATACAGCACTTGGGAGACATCCTAAAGCACCGGGCTTATCTTCTGAGCAGCCGAGCCGTACCGCAGCCTCTGAGCAGCCGAGCCGTACCGCAGCCTCTGAGCAGCCGAGCCGTACCACTCCTTTTCTCCCTCCATGCATGATGAAAGCAAAGAAACGAAGTTACAGCAGTGCTTTTTTGGAAGACCAGCACATCACTGGAGATGAGGAAATATTGGACAGTGAAATAGAGCAATATCTCAGGACTCCGGCTGAGATCAAAGAGATTCAGCAGTTTGAGGCTAAGATGACTCCATAATGGGATCTTGCACTAAAGGATATAGATATAGGACTTCATGTATAAAAGTGTGTAAAGAAACAGGTCCTTTTGCTTGTATATCAGATTCTCCTATTTATGTTTGCATGGGGGAATGGAAGTGAGAATCTGGTTGGTAAAGTACAGAAGCTCCTTTTTTATGTTTGAGACTCAAAGAGGTTTATTTATAAGAAGCAGAGCCGTCCTTCCTCAAATCTGAAATTGACATTCATTCTGTGCGAATAGAGCAAATTGAAAATGTTTTCTGGTGCAGAATGAATGTAATTGTTGGGAAATCTTGTATTCTGGCCTCCAGATGGAGCTGAGAGCATTGGAAGGAGCTATTTATTACCTATGCTCCTTGGCTCCATCTAGTGGCCATATTGCGATATTTTCCACCAATAACATCAGTTCTAGGGATGCGCCTAATTATCGATGGCCGAAAAAAGTACTATAGGCAAAATCTGGCCACAAATTTTCTATTCGGTGCATCACTAATTCGTTCTGCACAAGAAAACATTCAGCTTTGTCCTGTTCCCACAGATCGGATGTAAATGTTGTGTTTGCAGCGGAGGGCTCTTCAAACTTTTTATAAATACATTCCATGGAGTTTATGCTGTACACTGTCTCCTCGTTATTTATGTTTTATTTTGTGCATTACGTTTATTGTAAGCATTGCACATACGTTTCTTTTTAATGATACATTTCATGTGCTTTTTACATTTGTCTCCACTGGAGGAAAGGAATCCTTCAAAACATTCCATTCAGTTGTGTTTAAATAAATAGAAGCGACTGAAGTGTTCTTTAAAGAATGTTCTCCTTTTACTGAACTCATTTATAGAGCATCGCTGTATTTGAACACGAAAAGCCAGATTATCCACAAGGAAACCGAGACGGGCGTCTAGGACCCGATGGATGTCCAGGGGGCCGAGCACCAACTTTCATTCTCTTGCCGTGGAACTCCATAGACCTGTGTCTTCATTCAACCTCAACAACCATGTAACCAAGGGGGTTGGTCATACTCTTTTAGGATCCATTCAGACGTATGCCTGTTACCTCAATATATGACAAGGCATGTATCCAGAAGTTGAGCCCTCCATTGCGAATACACAAAGGAGAAGCAGCTCATGCCGGGGTGCTCTGCTTTGCCAAAAAAAAGGTTATATTCCTTTTTGCACATTAAGGCCCCTCTCACACAGGTTCCGTGCATGGATCCTCTACTGTTCATAGCAGTATGGAGTGGATGTCACCACTGTGACATCTGTGTCCGTACAGTTTCTTCCTCCACCTTGCAATGGAAGATAAAACTCCAATTACCGGACCTCATGTGTATCTATGTGAAATCGGATGTCCATTTACATCAGATTATCCCCAATCCAGTCCGGCGAAACAGATCTCTGATCCGGCCGGGGGGGTGGTAACCTGCTGTAAACGCACACCCATCCGTTTACACACGGCTGGCCATAGATTTGCATTGAGCATCCCATCAGGTTCACCCAAAAAACTGACAGGCGGACCTGATCAGAGCAGCTGTGTGAAAGGGGCCTAATGTAGGACATAAGGAGTCCGTTACTCACTGTAAGTGTGTTATTCCAGCGTTCAGTAGGGTACACACGGTCCGAATTTCGGCCGGTTCATCAGAAACTGGCGCAGTGGGTGCCGCTGTCAGCACCCCTCAGCCCGGCATCCCTCGATCAGCTGAAATTCTCAGCAGCGATATTCTGAAAGCAGCCGTCAGCTTCGTCTATTAACGCTCTTTAATGGAGGAATCTTTTCTATTTCTTTCGTTCAGCCCCCGGGTTGGGGTTGATTTAAAAAAAATACAGCATGTTTCTCATCGCACTCCAGACCGGAATCCTAATATGTTTAAATGGGTGCTGGAAGGACCTGCGGATGGCGTTGCGTGAATCCAGGTATTAAAGTTGTCACCCGCACACCAAGATCCAATGTATCAGCATGTCTTTATTAGACGCTAAGAATACATGGTGTCACTAGTGATCAGCAACATTTCCGAACCATGAACAGTCCCTTCATCAAGGTGACATAGTTACTGTTTGGCTGGTGAAGGGAACGTTAATGGTTCTGAAACGTTGCTGTTCACTAGTGACACCATGTATTCTCATCGTCTAATAAAGACCAGCTGATACATTGGACCTCGGTGCAGGTGACAACTTTTACATTTGAACAACAACACAAATAGACATGTACAGTATAGATCCAACTTTAACATACCAGCAGCTCCTTCCTCTAATACAGGATAGAGTCGTCACCCTCTGAACCCACCTCTTGGAGACACCCAGTTTATGGAAGACTTACATCTTTGGATTTTGCAAACTTTAATATATTAAAAAAAAATCACTGGGTGTATTCAAACAATACAAACATACTTTGGACATGATTTCTTTGGTACAATATATTTCACTGATAACAGAACATTAAACAAAGAAAGAAAAGCACATTTCAAAGACAATACAGAAGGTGAAAACACACAAGCTTATTAAGGCAAAGAGCAATGCTCATTGTGGGGAACCCTAAAGTAATTCATCCCAATTCATCTGCCACAGATTTAACAAGAAGGTAAAATATGGTTGCCATGGGTTACTACATCAGGTATACTCACTGCAATATTGCAGCCTTACCTCTCAGGGATGAGTTATTTCTGGCAGGGCAGGAGTTTCAGGCTGTCATGTCTTCTGTCTAATCTTAATGCTCATAAAACGGTCATATGATTGGCAAGATATCGAAATAACATCAAATAAAAAGAATGGCTTTTGGAAATGGAATGGAAACTGCGTTGAACTCGGGGCTCAGGCAGGGAAGGGAACGGCCTCTATGGAGGTTGTAGAGCCGGACGCTTCTGCCAGGGAGTGAAAGAAAGTCAATATTTCAGAAATCCTTGAGAGGTATGTAATGGTGCCCATACACCTTACGATTATCGGACAAAACTTTTCGTCCGATGATCGAATAGTCGTCCGATTTTCGTAGGGCAGCCCCATCCTGCCCCGATGATCGCAAGAATCATTTAGCCGTAATTAACGAAAAGCACCTGGACGAAATGCGGTGATTGATTTGCCGTATTTTCCTTAGCGCAAGCGCAGTGTAGATCGTACGACTTTTGACGGACGGAAACGCCAGCAACCTTACGACAATCGTACGATCTAGCAAAGTTTTCAAACATGCTTGACCGTCAAAAGTCGTACGATTGTACAGTAATGTCGGTCGGACACTGCAATCCACACATACGATTATCGGCCGAAAAGTCGATCGCGTACGAAAATCGTACGATAATCGTAAGGTGTATGGGCATCTTAAGACTAAAGATTCAGAATATTACACGTCTGTTCTGTGTGTATATAGGTATATATAAACTTTAAGCACCATACTGACACGTAAGTGACACCTGATTGATATAGAATGCTGCCATACAGTGGGAGAGAAAACAATCCGCATATAAACCTCCTTGGGGACTGCTGATGCATAAAAAAGAAACCAATCAGCTGTGTTTTCTGAAATAATTGACTGTTTCCAAAATCTGGAGGTTACGCTCTAAGGAGACTCTTTATTCTTTATGCTATGACGTGTGCTAATCCATGAATAAAAAAAACATTGGTAGCCGATACATGTTAAAAATATAATCCTTCTGCACATGAACTGCACACATACAGTACAATGTGGAAGAGGTGCAGTGCATATTTAGCTAGTATACCTGTAGTAGGGGGTCACCTTTAGGATTCAACAAATGAAACTCTTCCATTACCCTTACTGTATGTAACAAGAATGTACACATATATATACATACACACATACTGTATATTTATAGGGTTTGCCTTCAATATACATGTGGAGGCCCTCAAATGAATTGTGTAAATACAATATGTAACAGTCAATAGAAATTGTAACTTCTATTTCTTCATATGTTTCCTTTTAGGTAAGTTCTCTCAATGGCACAAGTTGATGTTCTTATGACTGCTGCCATTCTGTAACTTGCTCTCTTTCCCCTTGCAAGCTTGTTATATAGTTCCCGGGTAGAAATAAGTCACCCTGATATTGTAGCTCATGGTCCTGGACAATCTGAGGCATGATTTTGGAAGAGACTCGGCCACATTGCTCCACAGAGGGTTTTGTAGCAAGGATAAGCTCTCACTATAAGGTGAAGATGTTGTACAGGGAATGGCTGTTTTTCATGTATTCTAGAATTTCCCTTACAAAGGTAAAAAGCTGATTTCAACATAATTATCTAGTCTCGGAAGCTGACAGAGTGGCTGGGCTACACAAACAGAGGTGTCTGAGGGACTAAGAGGTGTACTTATAAAACAACGCGGGGCGAATAGCCCTGCAAACGCCTGTGTTCTCAGCACGTTATGGCCACTAGATGGAGCCAAGGGGCTAGGAATTTCCTATGCTCCATCTAGTGGCCATAACGTGCTGCTAATCTACAGCACAGACATTTGCAGAGCTGCTCGCTCTGTGAACATTTTATAAGTATACACTTTACGGGGTTATTCACTAAAGGGTGAAGAGTTTGGAGAATCAGGAGAAGTGAACAATCTAGAACAACACAACTGAACTGGAAAGTGAGCTGAATTGCAGAAGTTGTCCTAGATTGTTCTCTTCTCCTGACTTCCCAAACTCTTCACCCTTTTGAGAATGGCCTTGCTAGTGTTCTTGTCTGCAGCACCAAGTCAAATTCTCCCTTTTATGTTTATAGTGCAGTATAGGAGACTAAAATAAAGGATATTATTACAGGACACCTAACAGTTCTTTCATGACATTTAGTTGCTATGATGCCTATAAATTGGCTAGTATTCTAAAATGTTCTCAATCTCCACTACTAGGTGAGCTCAGGCTGTCATGTGCCCACCCAAGCCTATGAAAGGACAGTGAAGCAGAAGCAGCACGGTAATAAGCTTGACTCTCTGTCACTCTGCTTTCTTAGGGTTAGGGTCAGCATGTTCCTTGTTAGCCCTTGAACGTATTGGCTCATTGTGCTGCTTCTTTATCTCCCTTGGGCTGAGCTCTGCTGTACAGAGACTGTAAGAGGGTGATTACAAGTCCAATACATTTAATGATGTACTTATGTATACAGAACTGCTTTAAGGTTTTAGATCTGCCTGGAGGTTAAATTTAAAATTCTGAATATTCCCTCCAAAAGGCTAAGGTGGCCTGGCCTGAGCCGACATTCTTATTGACATTTCTCTCCTAAGTCCACCATAACCACATCCTAATGTGACATATTACATTGTAAAGCAGACCTTGCACAAAAAGCAAAATCTGCTTATATAGAGAGCCCCCTCCCCGTGCTAAAATGCTGCATTAAGCTGAAAAAGCCATGGGGGTGGGAGGAACCTAATATACTTACCTTCCCCAATGTTTATACGGCTTGGAAAATACCAAGTAGGCCAAATCTCACAAGATGGCGCTCCAGCACAGTGCCGGATTATCTTCTTACAAGATTTGGGCTACTCAACATTCCCTAGAATCACGCTGGAAGGATGGTGATGCCACTCTCGCCTAGGCCCCCGAGGGTGAAAAGTAAGTATGCACTTTTTTTCCCACATGTACATTTTTTTCACTACCATTATACAGTGAAATACAAGGGGGAGGGGCTATGATCGAATGAGCGCACCCTGAATTTTTGAGTCTGCTTTAAAGCCAATATTGAGCGACCCCCATCCACCCCCACACACTCATCCTTGTTTTCTGGGTAAAAGAAAAGGTGATATTCTGAAGTGTGAACTGGCAAGCCTTACCAGCAGATAGCCCAATAGCATAATACATATTTATAGACAAAGCTTCTCAAACTAAATCCATAAGTTGATGCAACATACTGATTTTCAGGTTTCAAGTCTAGTTTAATATTTTCTTTTTGAGCTCACATTTTGTATAGCCAAACATAAAATCTTTCCCCGCTCAAGCCCACATCTTTGGTATTTTCTTGGATAAAAAGCTTAAAAGGCACTTTAGAATTGTTTGTAGACCCCCCCCCCCCCTCCCCCCCCGATATATATAAAAAAGAC
>NW_017308460.1:1182-82235 GCF_000935625.1 Nanorana parkeri | reverse complement strand
CCCCTCCCTCCCAGATATATATGAAAATGACCATTTCTGGGAATCTGACATCATCGTTTCACATTACACAATCATCCCTCTGTGAAATCCTATGTAGAACATTACATATACAACATGTTTATATGGTATACAAATGAAAGATGCACTTCCATGCACTGACAACGGTTAATACTGATACGGAAATTTAAACAGGTCTCCAAAAGCGATCCTGATCTGTCTATACAATATACAATATAATTCCATATTTGAAAAATAGACATTTCCCTCTGAAATAATACATTTAAAAAATACATTATCACATATATCATGCAAAGTGAATTTCATTTAAAAAAAGTTTGCTGCCATTGTCGTCACGATGTAAAAAAAATAAAAGATTGAAAGAAATACGGAGCTTTGTGGGTCAAAAGCAGTCTTTTCTGGCGGTCGCTATTGACAGTACCAAGTATTATATTCCGAGGATCATTTTCTGCCTTGACAAATGAGCTGTTCAATATCATGGCATGTTCCAAACATGAATCCTCTAAAGGCACATTGAAGTCAGGAATGAGGTCATATAAGAAGCATGTGGTGGGGATGGTAGAGGAAGGTGCAATGGACAGGGATGGAGTGACAGAATGTCTGAATAAGTGCACAATTCCACAAATGCTTTGGAGTCGAAATTCTTTAAAAAGTGCTGAATGTGGAAAAGAGAGAAGCTTATAAGGCACGTGTGTGTCAGATTAGAAACAGACCACCACAGGCATGCTTAGTCACCTGATTTAAGAAATTAAGCTTGCCCTTTGAGTTCTTTTTGGTATGGGAAGAGTTCAGGAATTTTGAAAACAGCATCAGGATTATGGCAAGTATTCGACGGCACGAGTCACATGATAACCAGATGACTGCTGTCCTCATCAAGTGGGCCTTATTCCAAGATGAATCATATGATAGAACAATCCATGGAGGTCCTTGATGAGAAAGGTTTCACGCTGAGACACACATTTCCTAATGGCAATCTTCAGGTCGATACACTTGCACAATGCTGCAATCGTTATGCTTTCACTGTTACTCTGTCAGTACACAATCATACAATAGACTTATATTCCTGGTACTGATGTGGGTCTCAGCCATTTCCACCAACCAATCTATCATCACATAATATGGCTGGGGAGAGCCCCTTATTCCTAGCATGTGTTGGCATCTGGGTCATTCTGGTACATGACAAGTATGGCGCATGCCATCTGTTCTTAAAACACAAACTACACAGTAGTTTCACTCTTCCAGAGCCCCGTTTTCATGGCTGTAGGGCTCTCTGTAGTGGCCAGATTGATGTCATACTTGCTACCCTTTAGGACACCATTTTGGTTGCCTGTATTAAGTGGATAGGACCTTCGTTTAGTCTCCCTTTCCATGCTGTTGGCTTGTTTAAGATTGTCTCGGCTGGTGCTTTTCCGCTGTGCTCTGGCAAAGTCCTGGGCCTGGTGCCCACTGCTGTCACTCCCTTCAGAATGGGTGAGTGCCCCCTCTGGGTCCCTGGCTGCTACCTCTGTCCTGCCATTGTTTAATGGGCTATTCTTACTATGATAGCTTTCAGAGTGACTGTTGTGGATGCTGCCGCTCTCACTGGAAGGCAAGTCCGAAGCTGGTCCACGGAGCACCTTTAACCTGTGGTGCTTCCCTTCCCGGTATTGCTTAGTTCTGCTTTTATGGTTTCTGCGACTGTGCAGGTTGTTTGTATAGCGGCTCTGGGCAGTCACAGACTTGTTGTTAGTAGGCTCGCTTTCTTCACAGCTGGCTGGCTTGGGTGGGCAACTTTCTGCTTGGTTTTGAGCCACCTGCAAGTTAGTGATTTTGCAAGGTCCTGTATTAGAGTTACTGCTATTGCTCGGTGATGATGATGATTTAACAGAGTGTGTCCCATCGGGGTTACACCCAATAAAAATGGGAGGCGTGTCATCTACAGGAGAACTGGTTTGCACATAGGCTTGAATCGGCATAGTTTCTGTGTACAATGGGCAGCAAGAGCGCTGAACATCCTGACGTCGTACGCAATGGTGAATGAAAATAAAGAGCCCCAGGGCAACGGCTGTCATTCCATAGAGGCAACTGAAAATGATATTCAGATACCATACTTGTGAAACAGCAAAGGCTCCGAAAATCCAGAGGGTAATATACAACACATGGACAATGACCAAAGACCAGAACTGCACCTCCAGGGAATAGATGGTGTCCACATCTGGTGGGGCTGCTGAGTTAATGGTGACGGAGATGGAGGTTGAATCACTTAGGAGGTGGCTTATTCCACTCTGTGACTGCTGAGCATCATTGGTCTCTCCGACATCCTTCTGCTCAACAGGCTGACGCTTCAAATTTATCCCGACGCAGAGAAAGTAGATCCAGGTGATCAGAAGGATAATAGCCGCTGGAACATAAAATGCAGCAAGACTCGGCCTCCATACCAAGCAGCAGCTGAGAGAGAAAAAGATACATTAGAATATGTAAAGCACACACTTTACAAATCTGCTTTTCAAGTGACAGAAAACTTACTAAGGGCTGTTGTCCCTGTAGTTGTTGATGTTCACAGCAGCAGTGATCCCACAAATGATAAGTGGAATTCCTCCAGCAATCAGGTAAAAGCTGTGAAGAACACATAGAAACACTATGAAGATGCAGAAAGAGACGGGATGTAAATGTATTCTATGACATCTGGGAAGGCCAAGATCTACACATTGCTAAAAGGTGCAGCTAAAGTCTTCCTACTGAGACAATTTATTATGCAATGATATGGAAGCCGCCTTCTTTACCTTGGGTAACTATTATTGTAAAGGCTTTGAAGTGTCTAGAGTGACCAATAAAGAAACAGGTCTCTTTATAGCTTTGTACAAAATGGTCACAAAGCCACAACATTCCACATGTCTAAAGATTCTGTATCTCAGCAAACAACTTCTGAGCATGACTCTGTCACCCTGCCTAACTTGTGAATGAGCTTTCTGCACAGATACAGTGAGCATCTCCAGCATCTTAGCAGTATCCAGAACGTCTTCTGATGTTCTGCTGTGCCTGGACCCACCGCAGGCACCCACACCTCTCCTCATACTGCTACCCCCGTCTCCAACTCCACGGTGTATTGGACAGGAGGTGCGTGGGAAGCCCTCTTATCAACTCCACCACCGGTTACGTGATACAACTGTAAAAAGTTGAATTCCCTATTACTTTCTGTACTGGTGACAATGTTCACCAGAGCAAATAGAGAGGATGAATCTCCCCGATAGGGATACAGACAATAATACAAACCCGGTTGTGGTTCTAAGCTTTCCCTACTCTACCCAGAATTATTAAGATACGTTTTGACTACACATACGTTAAGTATCACAACACAAAATGCTTTAGCACAAGGATAAGCTTCTTTATTTTCAGCCATGTGACTGTAGTTCTCAAATCTTATTGGTCTCTTTTGGGCTAAAATAACTGTCAACAAATCGAGAATCCTTTTACTGCTGTGTTGGCTTTGTGAATTTAGGTTCAACTTTTTTGTTTTTTTCACATTGTTTTACAAATGTCCTTTAGTTTTAGCATTCCACATCCTATCCATCCTGGATCATAAAAAGACATTCAGGAGAAAGAGCAGCACCACCAGGGAAAGTCTCAGATCATCCAGAAATAGAGACACAAAAAACAACTCTCATAACAACATTGATCTAAAGTAAGGAGATAAACCAATAGCACGCCATGATTGCTGGTTACCTGAGCATAGGTCTATTGGGAGTCTGGACAACCTCCCCTTCCTGCTGTGGCTGTGGCTTATGGGTCAGCTCCTTGTAGATGACTCTGGCTTTTAGAACCATCCACAGAAGGGTGGACAGCGAAGAGTAATGAAGGATGACACTGACCTGAGAGCAAGCACAAGAGTCTGGTCATAATCAGAACTTTACACAGTACATAAGTCAGAGCATAATTTAATTGCACAAAGGTCCTCTGGCACCTGGGGTCAATGTCTACAATCTAAATGAACACATACGGGTTTGTTAATAAACAATTTGTAGAGCCATTCGCCCTGTAAGAGTTTGTTCTGTGTGAATGGAAGCAAAAACAAATGTTCTTAGCATATTTTCTTTTAAGGTTGAATGTATTATTCAGAAAATAGCGCATTATGTAGCATTGGTGCATTGTGATGTGCTGAAGGTCTTATGAGTTTGTTTACAGTGTGAATGGAAAAGTAGGGAATAGATACTGTACACATGTACAAGTGCAGGCAGCCTTAGTGTTTGTGTCTGGGCTGTTGTTGAATGGAGAGGGAAGGGGGTGGCGGGGAGGCAAAAATTGTTCTTGCCCAGGGGCCCTGTGTCCACTGGATGGATGGGTTCTTTACAAAACATTGAACATCACCCTATATTTATGTTTAGAAATGCGTTCCAACCGTGAAAAAAGCCTTACAGTAATCGTAATAAGAACACTTACAGCTTGGCACACAATCAAGTATCCACTGAGCGTGATTCCTCCAGCAAACACAGCTGATGTCATGGCAATGTGGAAACATAGATTAAGCAGCATATGCCAGCCCTTCCGTGAGATCTGGATGGAACTAAGAGGAAACAAAAACCCCATAAGCATGAACTTGTATAACACATGACATAAATACGCCATACATACGTTTTACTACAACTATTATTAGTATCATTATTATTATGAATCGCCTTGCATTCTTATAAGTAACAAAACAAGCAGTTACAAGAAAAATATACATACCCCTGTAATAATTCCCTCTGACAATCATCTGTTATATGTTCTATTATCATTATGTATAATAAAGTAACATACAGATAATACACAGAGGAACGCTCACAAAAAGGGGCCTGCGGTTCAACAGGTACAAATCTGGTTTAACCACTCGCTGACCGGGGTGTTTACACCCCCTTCCTGTCAGGCCATTTTTCTGTGTTCAGCGCTGCGGTACTTTGGCCGACGTTTATTCCGTAATGCAACGCTGTACTGAAATAATTTTTATATAATTTTATGGGGACACAGAGCTTTTTTTGGTGGTATATAATCACCACTGGGGTTTTTATTTTTTACTATATAACAAAAAAGTACCGAATATTTTTTTTTAAAATGGTTTTCCCTGTTATTTTAGGAAACATTTATTTTTACCCAATTCGCGCGTGCCCGGGAAATCGCAAAAATACACCATAGCCAAAATTGGTCGTAGGTGACGCTTTAAAAGATTTTTACCGCTCATCAGTTTAGTGTTATCAGTGATTGATGGCCCTAAAATTATTGTTCTCATTCCGACGTTTGCGGCGATATGTAACACGTGCAGCATAATTGGAGCAATCGTCGCTTTAGCGTCTAGGCGCATCTAACGCATTTTTGCGCATCTATGTGGGGGTGGGGGACTTTAAAAAATGTTGTGGGGTTTTTTTTGTTTTGTGTGTGTAAATTGTTATTTATTTTGTGAGAATTTTTTTTTAAAACTTTTTTTACACTTAACTTTATTGTTATCACATAGGGTGCTAATAAGTACCCTATGTAATAACAAATTACAGTTACAGGTCCCCTTTATGGAGACATCAGGGGTCTATAAGACCCCTAATGTCACCTAGGGACCCCCAGAAAAGTTGATGAAGCACAGATCTGCTTCGTCAGCTTCTCTACGGTTTCTGTACCGGAGAGTGACAGAGGAATGCGGAAGTGATGTAGTGTACATCACTTCCTGCATTCAGAGACCGGGAGGAGAGCGGAGGGAGATCGCGTACTGATCTCCCTCCGTTCTCAGTGCACAGAGCCACATCGCCCGGGATGGATGGACACCCGGGATCGTGGCGGTGGCAGGGACAGCGACCAGAGGTAAGGGGGGGGGCGCAACCGCTGCAACCCTGGTAGTTCTCATGAAAATGCAAAGTATCTGCACTGGTATCTGAACTGGTATCGGTGCATCCCTATTCTTAACCGTTGCAGTGGGGCTACCCCCGCACTGCAAGGGTTAAGTGCTCGTTTTCATCTAGGGTGTAAAATAGCAAAGTTATACTCACCTGAACCTCGCAGCCGGATGTGATGACTTAAGGATCCTTAGACTGCTGGATTGGGGGGGGGAGAGAGGCTAAAAGGACTGCTCTAAGAGCCAGCCAGCTCTAGAATTCAGATGAGTATAACTTTTTTTTTTTTACACCCTAGACGAATATTAACACTTAACCCTTGTAGTAAGGGGGCAGCCCCACTGCAAGAGTTAAGAATAATTTTCCCAGAGTTCTTCAAATGTAACTTAGACTTATTTATAATAGGATCAGCAATATCTTTCTTTATATTTGCAACCTGCGTGTCAGTACGTTTATCGACCCCAAACTGCAGATAATTCCAGTTTGATGTACCATGGGAATATGTTTTTTAATTTCTGTGTCCAATCACCTGAAGGTAGCTGCATAACACTATGGTAAATAAAGTGTATGATCAAGAGAATCTGCCCCCTACAATAAATGTGCACCAATCCCAGGTAGGTCCATGTCGTCTCCTGTATTCTAGTATTTCATGTAATGTGACCAATTTTTTTTTTTTTTAAACAACCACAGTGGGTGCCTCACTATGAAACTCTAGGGGAGCACACCTAGGTAAACCCCTTATATGCTTTTTCTACAATGGTGGCTCAACCATTGCTCAATTGCAATATAATAATACATTTAAATCTTTGTCTACCATATCATATAATCAGTCTGAGGGCTTGTTCACACCAAATGTAGACCAGATCTGCATGAGTTTCTGCACACGCAGTGCAGTGGGTTTTGCCACGTTTTTGATTCGTTCCGGGCTATTTCTGTAGCCTAAAATGGACTTTCAGTGCGTTCCAGGGCGTTTGCATGCGTTTGTGATGCATTTGCATGCGTTCTAGAGCGTTCCAGAGCAGGAAAAATAGGGCTTGCTGCAGTTTTTTTTACATGCTCTGGAACTGAACGCTGATTGTAAACTAGAGCCCAAAATACCATTGGAATACATTGGACACAGTTTTGATCCGTTCTGTAACTGCTCTGCTCCTGGAAGACGCTTGATGTGAACTAGCCCTGAATGTACAAACGGTACCACCATTAAAATTCATCTTTAGCTACAAATAATAATAGCCTTATACACAAAACCATGCAACATGTCCCCCCCTTGAGCCTCCACATGTACACATATACTTTGTATCAATGAAACCCTTATAATCACATACAGTACAGTAAGTCTTTCCATGTTATGGTATAATTGGTTCAATATGTCCAGCTTGCTAGTAAGTATGAGGTTAGCTATGGGCACTGCCATAATCCTCTTTTGATAGGCATTGGTGGTGTATGAATCACCTGATTCTCGATCATCCACATAATATATCAATCAAGAAACCACTAGCTTCGTCATTGTGGTGTGTCAGAAGTGGAGGGCAGCAATCAATGGCTGTGTTGAGCTCAATTATACTGTCTGTCAAATTGTTCCAATCATGTATCAATATAAATTTTATTATAATGCTGCCATGTCTACCATGTGAGTCCACCCTGTTCCTACCTGTGGTTCACAATGTAGGTGATGATGGTTGTGAAAAGACAAATCAAAAGTACGGCTGTGCAGGTGTAGATGACGGGATGGAGAAGCTCTGTTCCATTCTGAGTGGATTGTGGGAAAGTGTTCAACTCC
Source organism: Nanorana parkeri (assembly GCF_000935625.1). Classification (NCBI taxonomy): domain Eukaryota; kingdom Metazoa; phylum Chordata; class Amphibia; order Anura; family Dicroglossidae; genus Nanorana; species Nanorana parkeri. The sequence goes on along the minus strand of NW_017308460.1, from coordinate 74,606 downwards.
TGTCAAGAAGAAATGCAAAAAAATAAAGACAAGCCATCCACCATCAGTAGTAATATTAACTTTGGATATCTAAACAAGAATGGAGATGGGTTGGCTTCTCTCACCGTCAGGATGGCAAAGTTGCTGAGTTGTAGACACTGCATGCTGGTTATGTTTGTCTCCTCTGCCAGGAGTTGGCAGCCCTCAGAGCTCCATCCTCCGTACCCTTCCAAGGCTCTGAAGTTCCAGTGGGCAGGGAGAGGGTCAGACCCGTTCACCAGGTGTCGGAGAGTAACAGTGACAGCATCGGTGAGGTTACTCATTTCACAACCACCTTGAAGATTACATTTAAAACATAAATCAGTGTCTTGTCTACATATGATTTTTAGATGTAGTCAGGAGGACTGGTTGAGAGAAGCCCGAGCAAAGAAAACAAAAGCAAGTGAAGCTGTTGCCACTGCCAATCAATAATCTAAATGAGGTGATCTTAGCCAGGGGTATCCATAACTGTTTGGATATGGGAATCGAATGGTGGGGGGTATGGACTGGAAGTCTAAATAATTAAAACAAAAGTAATACAACATTCTCTGTATTATTTAGCTGAAAATAAAGTGAAGACATTGACTTGGTGCATCATATGACAAATCGGTAACGTTGTCAGGAGCCGGACCTCCATTCCACGTTTTGGTTGCTCAAGAACAACAGCAACAATCTCACCAGATTTATCTAGTCCGTATATTTGTGATTTGCCGTTTTAAATATAAAATGTGATGAAATCTTTATGATTTTTCTTTCAGCTGATTTGTTCATCCATATATAAGGTAAAACAAAGCTAATGACACATTTTGAAGTCATACGGTTACCAGATAGGACTGGTAACATGAATGATGATTGATAACAATAATATTTCCCACAGTCTGGTGAAGAAGGTATGCGGACATGTTGGACAATCTATTGGGGGTCTGTAATTATGAAAAGGTTTAAAAGAGGAAACCTTGTTATGAACAACAGCTCCCCTTTGGCTCCAGTTTTCATAAACCAGACCCTTTATATAATGAATTCTTATTATTTACTTACCTGTACCCACAAAGATGACAGGAGTGGAAATGCTTCTCCTTTTCCCATCTTCTGCCAGCCGAGAAGAGTTCCCTACACTCCTAAACAGCTTCCCATTCCTGAAGGCCAGGACCTGCAGCTTGCAGGCTGGAGATGAGGATGATGCAAAGAGGCTTAGAGGAAGCTGGACTGAGGCCAGGGCCAGGCTGTTCTGCAAGGAACAGACAAATTGGTTCAATTAATGGCATTGGCTAGGCAAAGAGCAGGCAACAATTCCCATGTTTTGGAAACAAAGCCATTTTCACATATGGAGAATAAGTGCGTGATCTGCTTTCTGCAGTCGCCATGAATACAAGGAAGCAACATTTAAATATCTGGTAGTTTGAAAAAGCTAGGTCCAGACAGAAGCAAAAAGGTAACTTCAATAACATTACATGACGAAATGTCTTGTGTAGCAATTACATGTTTAATTCAAAGAAGAACTCCAGTTATTTAAAAAGTTAACCCTTGCAGTGGGGCTACCCCCTTACACACACACACACACACACACACACACACACACACACACACACTGCAAGGGTTAACTGCTTGCTTTTCTCCAGGGGGCCAAAACACAGATCCACAGTCAGCATTTTCCCCTCTGGCTGTGGAATGTCCCTTGGCGTCCTCAGATCTAATGCAGTTGAATGTGTTAAATGTAATGATGTTAGCTGGGCTTAGACCACTAGAGCCTGGGGGAGAAGAGGCTGTGAGGTCCGGTCTAGCAGCCAGGCGACCGAGGATCAGGTGAATATATTGCTTTTATTTGAGCTCCTAGACCAAAATGAGCACCTAACCCTTGTAGTGTGGGGTAGCCCCACTTCAAGGGTTAACTTTTTAGATTCCTGGAGTTCTTCTTTAAACATAAAAAACAGTTTATTTTTAGGAATTCTCAGATCTGGGCATATCTCTCACAGTAAACTGGACCTGATGCAACATCCCTTGTTTCTGAGTGGAGTCATGCTGCCAGGATTTAATGCTGAGTTCCTTGCTGATTTGGGCAGCATAGTGATGTTATGTCAACAAGATTCAAGGTCCATTCAAAATATGTGTGTGTCATGCACAAAACGATTTGCTATTGCTCTGTTACTGCAAATAGAAGGTCATTCAAGGCCACACTGAAGGCCCCGTTCACACCAAGGCAGTCTGGTCACGCAGATTTTTCAGAGCTGAACAGCCTACATGAACAATCCCATACATTCCTATGGGGACCATTTATGCAAGCGTGCGGGTACGCGCGATACGAACCGCTTGCCGCCCAAAATGCTCCCTGAGCTACTTTTCTTGCTTTGATCAACGTGTTTTCCACCTAGATTTCAATGGTAACGTGCTGATCAGTGCGTTTTTGTGCGTTTTTAATTGCATTTCAGCGGTGAAACTCGATTAAAAACGCCCTTTCCAAAATCGTGTGGAAACTTGGCTGAAGGGCTTCTGCCCTGGTGTGAATGGGGCCTAATACCTGTCCTGGAGAATTCTGATGTTGAATATCTGGATAAGCTATCCAGATATTGGCATTACAGATCCAGGTGTCCTCTAACACTCCAGGTGTCCTCTAAAGTTATATTGACTTTACTATAAAGGCATGTCAATGCAAAGATCGGAACTGAAGCAAAGTGGAACTACAGATACATTTTTTATTTCTAGTTTTAAGATTTTCCCTCATTTTCTGTCTCAGAACATAACCGCAAGTGAGAGGAAGTTTACCAAAATCTAACTGCTTTGATATATAACAATACATAAATGCTGATAGCAGTGTCCACTGAGCTCACATTCTTCTATTAAGAATAAACTGTTGCTTTCCAGTTGTGATGCAGTTAAGATTTGCTGTTGTAGTTACATGCAGAAGAAGGTACCTTGATGTGAAAGTTTCCCAGGGAGACATTGGTTTGGCCAGTGGCACAACGGAGCTTCAGCCTCTGGTCAGTGTGTGTGTTGGTGTCTTGGTCTTTCCTTTCTCTGTCTTTCTTGTGGCCACCACGTCCCCCTTCTCTTCTCTGGTAGGCTGTGCAGCTTAGTCCATCAAAGCTACTGGGCTTGATAAGGAAGGCCTCCAACGCAATGTTCTTTGTACTCTACCAATAGGGAAAATTAACATAATTGCATAATTCTAATCAAAATATACAAATAAATGTTTGTTAGTCAAAACACTGATACAAGGGGTACGTTAAAGAAATGATGAGAGTATTAAAGTGTATCTAAAGCCAAAACTGTTTTACCTGTAACAGCTTTTTTGACTCTGCCTGTCTTGTGATCCAGAGACCAGACACCCCACACTGTACAGCCAGCTACTTGACCTGTCTGCAGATTATACTGCAGTAAAGTGTATCTCTAGCCAAAACTTTTTCCTTTTTAGTTTTTGATAGAGAACCTCTGTCAGTAAGATGCACCATCTCTATTTGTCCTGGTGACCATTTTCGCCAGAAGCTAACTATAAGATATGTAAAGAACCATTTTTTTGCAAACTATGATGTCTATTGGCCTTATTCAATCATGTTAATTCATAAGTGGAACTAATCAGAATTCACTTTGTCAGTCAGACCAATAAGTGACGGATTCTGATTATCTGCTGAGTTACTGCACTTACAGTAAACCTCTGACAAACTTGGACAATGCAATCAGATCATACTATAAGCCATACAGAAGTTCATTTCAGTACATATTTTGTGTCAAAATCATCAGTAAATCCCACTGTTCAATAGAGAGTATAAGGAAAAGGAAAGATCAGCCAAGTACAACATTTATAGAGGACAAATCAACATTTGCAGGTAGAATATGCTGTCCTTATCTCGGGATCTGTAGATCATTTTCAGTTTTCACTTTCGCCAAACTCCCACTTATGCATTTTTTAATTTAATTTGCACAGTTTGAGTCATTCTGGTTTGTGAGAGATATATTTTAGGAATATTAGTGTTTGTGTGCTTTATTGATTGAGGCTGTATGTCTAGCAGAACCCCGCTTCCTGCATGTCTGTGAATTATGAGAAACATGACAAGCTTGCAGAGCTGCAGGCATATCCATCACACAGTATGCGGTATGGGTATCAATAATGTTCATAGTACACCTGGAACTCTTGGAGACTTTAGGGAGTTCCACCTGATGGAAGCGGTCTTTCTAAGAGTAAAACCTCTCTTCCAAAATACTGCAAATAAAGTATTTATCACACTGCAGGACAAATGTAAGAACTCAATGAAACAGAATTCTGGAATCTAAAACTAACCTTCACATCAACAAAAATGACCCATCTGGAAGTGCCAACCCCCCACCGCCTAGCCCTTTTATTTCTATGTCCCTTCTTTCCTTCTTCTTCTACTCTTCCTTTTCCTTTCTCAAGCAAAAGTCTTTCTTTTTCAGTAGCCCATTGATGCCAATCATCATTCATTTTCATTTGATTTTAGGAGGCTGAAATCTAATTGACTGCCATGGATTCCTGCACTTCGGCTTTTTTTGTTGTCTTCATAAATAAGTCTATATATTATCTTACACTTTAAACTATTAAGCAACATGTTATAAGGGATTATAATTTTTGTCTCCTTCTGTTTCTCTGTGTGTTATGTTGAGGTTGTATATAAACACAATCATAAATTATGAAAATGTGTTTTCATATTAATTATGTAAAATGCTGTTATTCCATTACACTTGTAATCAATTGATTAGCTTTGCTAAAATATGAAAAACTAAACACAGAAAATAATAGTAAGGTAAATAGCCCATACCACAGAGAGGTCCTGAGAGTTACCGCTGACTGTCAGGTTTGCAATCTTCTCCACTGTCTGGACAATGCTGCTGCAGGCTTTATCTTCCACCTGGGCCATCCACAAGATATGGTCATCCACCTGCATCATGTTACTGGCCATTTCCAGCATCACATCTGCCAGCTGAAAGAAGAACAATATACTTAAATTTCGATGAGCAATTATTATTATTATATAGGATTTATATAGCGCCAACAGTTTGTGTAACGCTTTACAATATAAGGAAGACATTACAATCACAATACAATTCAAGACAAGATGGTAAGGAGGGCCCTGCCTGTGAGGGCTTACAATCTAAAAGGGAGGGGGATGTGATACATGAGGAGGGAGCTGTGTGGGGATGAATTGTTTTAGAATGTGAAGGTTCAGTGGTTAGGTTGAGGTGGGATTGTGATATACTTCAATTTCAATGAACAATTACTTCAATATATCACAACCTTGGGCACCTGAGACAACCTTGGGCACCTGAGAGAACCACAGTAGAAAGCGGAGATACTTAAAAAAAAGAAAACATCCTGAAAATGCTATAGAAAGAATATTGCAAAATGATTTTTTGTTGTAGCATTCAGACACACCAAACAAAACAGTTCTTCTATAAATATTCTAAAAGGTTAATACAACCAAGACAGACTTATGGTTACAAATACATGGATATATATTGAATCATTACAGTATTGTTATAAAGAGTCAAATTTCACATAAACTTGTATGGCCAACGCTTTTCATAGAATTTATCCAATTCACTAGGACCAGCAGTTAAAGCGACACTAAACTCAGGATTTAAATCTTAAAACTGCATGGACTACAATCTCACATTTAGTTTACCAATTTGTATTGGGATTGTAGTCCATCACAGCAGCGAGCGTGGAGCGGCGGCTACTTTACAACACATACAGGGACCATGGGGAACAAAAGTAGCCCCCCTCCAGAAGGAAGGACAGTGTCAGCACCAATTCAGAGATGATTTGAGGATCTACAGCCGAGTGATACACAAATAAGATACATTTGTGTTATTAGTTAAGGCACTTGAATGCATTTTTAAGACTTAACTCCTGAGTTTATTGTCACTTTAAGGGGTTATAGGATCACAGTATACTACTGGATTTTGTTAGAAAGCACTGTAGGAGATCCTGAATAATGGTAAACTGATAAATCAGCTCCTATAAAAGTCACATTAACGGTTGGAACCCCAACAGGAAACAGGATGAGAGTCACTGTATACAATGAAAAGTCATAAATCCTGTAGCACTACTTACCAAAAATCCCCCCCAAAAATAAATGGGTGCTTGAAACAGCGGATGGCGCCACACACAAAACAGCTTAGAATGTAGATGTCACCAGCACATCAGAAGCTCATAAGTCAGAAGCTCATTTATTGATAGATGTCACTCAGAATAACAAGCGCTTTCGGAGCTGCACAGGGTCCCCTTCATCAGGCTCAGAGTAGACATATGTCTACTCTGAGCCTGATGAAGGGGACCCTGTGTGGCCCCGAAAGCGCTTGTTATTCTGACTGTATACAATGAGGCCCACTTTTATAAAAATATTGTATTTTGGTAACTGTAATATATAGTTACTACATGCAATAGTTGCAGTATCAGTATATCTATGGACATATTCAGTATTTTTTTCAATCACATGCTTTGTTTATATTTTTCTTTATGTTTACATGCAGGCTAAGCAGCAAAATGAACACTGACCGGGGTCAGTACAAACCATAACACTTTTAGGGGTGCCAAAAATGGTCACATGGCTTAGCACGTCATTTGTAAAAAGGAACTTTTGCTTTAACTGCACATGAAATGTTCTTGTTTCTTGCAGTTGGTCATTTAACCAATATATAGCTATGGATGGGTTATTCTTACATCTTTGACTTGATTAACCAAATCAACAAACTTCTCCATCATTTTAGCCACATAGATAACATCCATCATATCTGAGAAGCTGGTTGAATCTGTGGTGTACATTCGCAATTGCTGGGCCAGGGTCAGCACATTGGACGCATTAATGGGCATCTGAAAGACAAAGTTATTGCACATTATATTTAATATATAGATAAGCAATATATACATAATATCAGCGATATAAACTAGTGCTCAGCTAGATACAAGGAAGATCAAATGCAAATATTTAGAAAAACGATTCTCTAGCTGTTTGGTTGGCTTTACCTTGGAGACCCAATACCCAATACAGTTAGGTCATGTTGGGTGAAGCAACAGGTTGGCTTAAATGTGCTCGGTCCTAGAAGAAGCTTATCATTCCTTACTCCCTTGCTCCTACCCTTTACTTCCCGGTATGGAGGAGCATATGACTCACTTCCCTTCCTTCTTATTTGGCAGGGCTGGTGATTGGTCACATTTGGCCAAAGAGTCAGTCCAACATAAGCTTCAACCATAGCAATTCAGAGCTTACACACGCCTTCCTTTCCCCACTCTCAGAAACTGAATGGAGCAGCTGTGAGGTGCTGTATGTGCTGCTGGGGTGGGTGACAATAAAGTGTTACCTGTGCAAATTAACCTGTTACTTTGCCCAACATGACAACATAGCTAAATAATGTACGTGAGGTTTTTTAATTCAATTCAAGTCCATTCTTTGGGACAAGGTTTTGGAAGATCTACTCCCTTCTTCCAGTCCAAAACTTCACCTGTTGCACTCTGTATTGTATAGCAAATAATACATCCAACAGGAAGAGTGAGATCCCCTCATGATGGCTATGGCAGATGTATGTATATGTTAATTTAGAGGGATCTGACCAGAGACCACAAAGATGTCACCAACAGACAACACAAAATATTAAAGCAGCCAATAGATATTACAGCTAGCTGGCACCCACATGAAGTACAAGTTCAGTTTTGGGCAGACTACAGCTTTAATTAATCAAATACTCTTCATAGGGCAGTACAGAATAAAGCAGTCTATGATGCTTTGCAATGTGTTGATAATCAGCTCATGATTTACTCACCAGCACAAAGGTATATAGAATCCTTGTGAGATCATTGGTGTACAGGCAGTTAGAGTAATCTCCTTCCTCCCAGTGCCCTGATCGATCACAGCGACGGGAGGCTTTCTGTCCAATGCCATTATGAGTGATGGTGGTAAAAGGATACTGCAGGCAGGGCTGGTAGGCAGTAATTCCTGCCAGAGTGCGAGGCCACCTGCATGAAAAATATCACAATTATTTAATGATTGATCTTTGAACATACACGAAAAGCCTTAAAACAAGTCACATATTAAACTCTTCTGGCGACGTAGCGCCCACTCTCTACTGAATGTGACACATAGCATGTGGTGACTCCATTACCTCAGTATTCCTCTATCTACACCAGAGGGACTCTTGGGTTCTGCGGCAAGAGAGTCTCGAAGTGGGTACTGCCCTGGTATATGATGGATCACCGGGTCTACGCTCCCGGACGGGATATATGCAGACCTTTCCGCAGATGCTTACATGCATTCAACGCTACACCACCTGTCTTGAAAACGATGCATATGGACTCACACGCAAACTTTCCCTTGTTTTATTATTTTTATCCAAATGTTATATTTGGTACCATTGTATATTTGTCTGTTTTCTGTACTGTACTATGTACTGTAAACGTTTCTAATAAACATAGATTGAACTAGAAGACAAGTCACATAAAATATACTTTTACTAGGAAATTCTTTATTTGCAATGTTTTGATACCTTTAATAATTGCAACTTTTTTATACTGCTGTCGATCTGCATAGACACAGAGATTGTCTGCAACCTCTGTGCTTCCAACACTCATAGAGAGGATGGTAGATGAGACACGGTGACATTGCAAAGGGGGACATGAGCACAGAAAACCACAGAATGATTTGACACACCAGGAAGTGTCGATTTATGAATGACTGACAGTGTCAGTAGCTCACAATAGAGTCACCTTTTTGACAAAGTTACGGCATGGTGGGTCACTGACTTTTCTTTCTGTATTAAGCCCAATATTCAGACGTGGGGATGGGGTGTCAAAGTATCAAAAGCCTAATTGTTTATTCTTCCATTTTAAACAGAGTAGGGAATGGATAAAACCCTTGTAATTTTTGGTATCTGCGTACAATTCAAGCCTTTACCTTGGAGACCTGACATCCAATCATTTCTTTCCTGAAGGAAGTGAGAGGAAGTCTGTTCATAGTGAACCTGGCAATACACTAATTACAATGACTAATTACAATTACACTGATAATAATAATTTGATTCTAAATGATAGTAATCTTAGAACTCTGACAAATACTTAAAGCCTGCGATGGAAAACTTTGATCACAGGAATTAAACTTTGATCATGGGAATTGGCGGCTGGTCTTTGTGGGATGTTACTGATTGCAAACTGATCTTTTTTTTTTGGGCAGAATACAGGCAAATACACAGAGCACTGGAATGTCTGCAATAAATCAAAGTAAATATGTAATCTAGCCCAAGTATGCAGAGCTGTTAGGATAGTAATAGCCAGCAGGGGGCCCTGGGATAGCAGTAATAAGATAACAATGTCCAGATAAACCCACATCATAGTTTATGGAAAATAAAGGTCCAGTACAGCAAATAACAATAATATACTAAAATATAATGAATAAAAAAAACAATTTCTATATCAGTTGCTACAATCAAATCAGTTGCTACTGGAAACACATTGGCTCCAATATGAGTAAGTAAGATCTCAGTAAGATGTCATATACAGGTGAAACTCGAATAATTAGAATATCGTGCAAAGTTCATTTATTTCACTAATGCAACTTAAAATGTGAAACTAATATATGAGATAGACTCATTACATGCAAAGCAAGATAGTTCAAGCCGTGATTTGTCATAATTGTGATGATTATGGCTTACAGCTCATGAAAACCCCAAGAACCCCAAATCCACAACCTCAAAAAAGTAGATTGTTACATGCAATCAATAAAACAAGGATTGTACATAGAACAATATCGGACCTCTGAAAAGTACAAGCATGCATATGTACTCAGTACTTGGTTTGGGCCCCTTTTGCAGCACTTACTGCAATTACTTTTGCACGATATTCTAATTGTTCGAGTTTCACCTGTATACAGTAGCTGTAACAGGCAATTAGAGGTCATCGTCCACATCAGTTGGAAGAGGAACATTCAGAGGAACTGGCTAGCTGTGCCCTGCAACAAATCAGATCTTACACTGGCATTGTGCAGTGAACCCAACGATTCCTTGTTAATGATAGAGAATTCTGCTACTACAAATGATTTATGAACAGCTCAATACACATTATATGGATTGTATTTATCATATTGAAATCTATAATGGTGTAATTCTGGTCATATCTATGTACAGTCATGTATTCATTTATTTCCAGCATTGTGGCCGGCTTTCATTTTCCTGGTACCAGTTCCCATTTGCTTCTCGCACAGTCCCGACTTCCATTTCTCACATTCACATGCGGAGAAAAGCACTAACAACTGACGTGGTTTAATACTGGTTTGAAACACAGGCCTGGGGTCCACTGTGCAGCAGAAGTTTGGGTACTACTTAGATGTAGGTTTACTTAGGTCCAATTTGCTGATCAGCAGGACTCTATGCTGGAGAATTTTGCTTTATTTACATGCAGTGAATCTTCTCTCCCACATGTACCTTTTCCAGCAGTTTTATATTGACGAGCTGCATGTCATTTTCTTTACTTCTTTATGAGTTCTGCCAAACATTCCAACATTTCACAGAGTTGCACCCTGTATATTATGCTATCTAGTGACAAGGGAATTGGTATGGAAACCATGAGAAATATCAAACTACACTTTTTGTATGTCCTAAAATATGTATTTGACCCAACCTTAATGAAAACACACAATCTACATGCAAATATTCAAGAGAATCAAAAACTGCTTTATTTGTGACTCTCTTTTTCGGTCATCAATATTTCCATCACACTTTTTCATATATAAGGTTGCTATCATACCATGATAAGGAACAGTGGCGTCACAAGGGGGGTGCTGCCCGCACCCGGGTGATACTATTGGAGGGGTGACACCAAAATGATTGACACTCAGTCATGGGCCGATAGCCTGACAGTTGCAGGAGAGAGGAGGGGCCCTGGTGGCATACCTTATCCGGCCGGGTGAACGTCCCCTCCTCTCTCTGCCCACGTCCATCAACAAGACGGCCCCTGGCAGTTATCACCAAGATGATTGTGCATGGGCACACGTGTGGTGACGTCACGGCAGGGTGTCACCCGGTATCCGCTACGGGTGACACCCGGCCTCGGGACGCCCATGATAAGGAATAAATATGTCAGTACACTTCCTGGTTTTATTTCAAGAGCACACAAAGTTCCTGTGCTCATGGAGGCAATTAAAAAGGAGCTATACCCATATCTTTGAAATGACAACAAAGACACCTTTATGTTAATGTTTAGTAATGACAATCCACACACAGATACTTGTAGATAAATGCCGGCTTTTTATTCTTTGCATGCCTTATTTCTCTTTTCTTCCCCAGTTTTCTGACAGTGGCCATTTTTATTAAGGGCAGATTACTAGATCTCCCTTTACTTCCTGGAACTTTGGCACATGTGACTAAAACATGTGATTATGCACATCATCTCAGGGGAGGAAAATGCCTTTCCCTGAGATCTGTGTGAGATTACAGATGAGGTTTCCCAGCAATCCTCTGCTGACGTAATCTTCCCAGGATGCAACGCTTGGGCACAGATTGCATCACTAATGCCTAATAGGACCAGGAAGTGGAAAAACAATAATTGTAAGTAAAAGCAAAATATGTTTTTATTAACTAATGAATGTAAGATGATTTCATGTCAGCATAGAGATGCATGCTGATGTGATTTTTGGTGCAAGGGGATAAAGATTCGCTTTAAGAGAATGTGGCTCATGTGGGTATATGACTGACATACGGTCCTGCTCTTCTCAAGCCATGTTTAGATCTTCCATCACAAAGATCTGAAAATTGTCCTTTCTCATTATTACAATGGCTGAGTTGAAGTGTGAAGCAGCGCTGACACGTTCTGGATCACCATATGGAGAGGAAGAGGTGGGGAGACAAAGACTAAGACCTTTCCATCAGCAGCCCACAAAGGATGCTTCAGAATGTCAGGACCAGGAATCCTGTCACTTGTCCAGCAGTGCTGAGAGAAGATAAAAAGGATTTGATGTAACATCTGTTAACCGCTTCTGCCTGGATCTCAGCTCTGCAAATCTCTAATTTCCCTTGGTACCTTACTCCTACATCCTACTATGATTCTGAAGGCACAAGTATAGAGTACAGAGGGAGGAGAGGGGGGTCAGATAATTGAAGCCACATTGGCTGTACCAATAATTTATATTCCATAAAGCAACTGACACCGCTTGCGCTGCACGGCATACAATTCTTTATTCTGCAGCCAAGTCAAATTCCAACACCTTGAATTTTACACTCCGTGCGTTCTGCCAGGACAGGCCATGTGAAGGGAACCGCCTCCGAAATGCTGTTTAATAGCTTGCAGATGGGCCTGGATCTGCCCAGTTTAACACCCTCAGTGCCAACATCATTTGCTGAGCAATACGGCATTGCTGTTAACTTACAGGTGTCACCTTTGCCCTGCTCCCTCTTAATCTCTCTTTATTGGTGGGGAAGAGGAGTGGTTGGCCATAAAAAAAGCCAATAAGCTTTCCATTCCTTATATACCTATCAGCTATACACTAAACATTTGTAAGTACGAATGAAAACATTTTGCACATTTGCTTGTGTCTTAATTTTTTTCTCTATAGTCCCACCCTATGACTTTTGCAGCTGTAAAATTGCATTGCTTGTCAAGGTGACCCCCACCCCACTCCAGTGCAGATGTCATAGGAATGGCTATCATCTCATTCTGTGCTACACACTGATACGGTTGGAGGGCATTTTGTTTACTTTAATCCCTTCTCCCCATAACCTGTATGATCATACTGTCCTGTTGTGTCCCAAGCCCTACTCCTTAGAAGCCATGGTTTCTATACACTGCACTGATGAGGGAAGACTGAAACAGCTGTATGCAGTTTGGAATAATTGGCTCTGTTATATTCGGCTATATATTTGCAATATACAACAGTGGTTCTGGTCTGGATGTGTATCTGGCCAATAGGGTGTAAAGCAATGATTTGCATGCCTCCGCCCAATGTTCTGAAACAAGGAATAATCCTCTTATTGTTTGCATATGTGAAAAAATTAGAAACATGAATACCTTCTCGTCTAAGGAGTCTGCACTATGCTACACACTGACTACAGTTAATGGGCTTTTGATTTATTTAGTCCCTTCTCACCATAACTTGTATAGTTATATTGTCATTGTAGCCCTAATGAAATTCTATGAAATGCACAGCAGAGCAGCTTAGATCACGGTGTAAAAGATCAGACTGAATGGAATGCATTGCTGTACTAGTTTTAATAATGCTGTAATCTGCATAATCTGCCTTTTATTTGCTGAATACCCGGTTGGCTATTTATGCTTTAATAAATAACGCATTAGAGATAAGCAGGTCCTGACAAGTTGGGCAAAGACACAGAATTTCATCAATGTGTGGACACCAAGAATCATTCATGGTTGGTTCCAGTAAGAGGGAGCTTTGTAGTTTACAACCACGCAGAATACAGTGTAAATAAATGCTGCATCACATGTCATACAATGACAGTCTACCTGGAAGTTAGTAATACATACAATCCCATGAAGGAGCTGAGGAGATGAAGGCGGCAGGAGCTGTGTTTGGTTCTTTCTGTAATAAGGGTTTTAGTGTATTTTGGAAGAGTGAAGATTAAAAGGTAAACTATAAAGTTTTTAATGTTTTTTAGATCTGCATGTGAAAGTAGTCAGCTTTAATTTATCAAAATATGTCAGTCAATGGTTTGAAGCCCAGCTCTGTGGCAAACATTTATTATTTATAAAGTGCCCCCTTATGCTGTAATGAAAAAAAACAGCTCTGGCTCCAGTGCTCACTTTTGGAGTTGGCACCCACCAGTACTTCTTCTGGCCACAAGATGTTCTCAGTCTTCCAGGCTGAATGACCCCCAGCATGTCTCCACACAGAAGACTGTAGATTCTACTGTGAATGCAGGGTGCCATGGTCCTGCTTCCTAAGGAGGCATCACCGTGGCACCCTTTATTCATAATGTACTGGTGCAAAAAGTGGTGCCAACGTCATCAAGGTAAAGATGCTATCTGCATTATAAAGACCGTTCAGCCAGGAAAAAAGGCAAAAATAAAGAGGTTCTTACGGCATCAGGTAACCAGCCTAAAGACTTAGGACATAGGACTTAAGACAAAGGTGAGCGTAAAAACATAACATATAGCCAGCAGGGATCACAAGTGGGGTTGATTAATGGAGTGGGGGCATAAAACCTAGAGTTAGGCTTTAAAATCCTTTTTTTCTATGCAAAATATTTATCTTTACATGAAGAAGAATTATATTTGATCATAAGCATGGTCTACCTCCTAGATGGCAGTGCAGCATAGTGGTTGTGTCTACTGTCTTTCAATGCAAGAATATTACTTATGTCTGACTAACTCCTCGGTAGTCATGGAAGCAACTAGAGGGAGACGTTACAAATCTGTACATGTAATATAATATTAGGAATATGGCACAGCAATCATGTAAAATGTAAATTAAAAAACAACATTAGCACTTGGTGCCTACTTTCCCTTCACCCTGGAACAGCATTCCAGGGTGTTCACTTCAAACATACAGATGTACATTAAAGCAAACCTAGCATGTTGATTTCAGATAAAACCTTAATTTATGTAAAAATGCAGCTGTACAAATATAGAATGAGCTATAATATACTGCCAAAAACTACTGCCAAAAACTTAATAAAAATACAGTCTCATTGAAAAGGCCACCATGTGTCAAAAGATGCCTGATTGTGGATTGCTGGCCAGTCTGAAACGTTCCACTGACTCATATTAGAGTCAGTCATTCTCCTATGCTGACAAAGACTGACTCTCATCTAAGTCATTAAAAAAAGCCTCTGAGACCATTTCTGTTGGACATTCCTTGGAATATGTTAACAGAAAAGTCATGGATAAAGGTAGAAACTGTCCTGTGGACAAATCTCAAGCCATGGGGACTCATTTGGTCTTCACCATTGGCACTCCTATGGAGATGATGTCCAATACACAGGGATTATATATGTGTTGTAAATTATTATTATTATTATTATTATTAGTAGTAGTAAATGGTTCATTCTTTCAGCATTTTCTTAAAGGGTTAGTTCACCTTTGCAATAAAATGCACTATGCAGTCAAAGGTGCCCTGCACTTTTAAAAACACTGTGTAGTTTTAAAATGTGTAGTTTAACTGTAATACCTGTAGGCCCATTGCCTATGAGCTAGTCTTACAAGACAAAAGTGCTCATTCCAGTGATGCTGGGGGCCCGCCGCATATACAGGGAGTGCCAGATCACAGGCACAATGGCGCTGATCGCTCCCAGTATCAGTTTTTCAGCCAAGCTGTGGGTAGACTGCAATGGGCCTACAGGTTTTATAATTAAATTAAACTACTTATAAAATTCATTTCAGTACAGCGCTGCATGACGGAATAAATGTCAGTCAAAGTACCGCAGCGCTGAATACTGAAAAATGGCCTGGATGGGAAGGGGGTTTAACACCGCGGATGTCAACTGGTTAAAGCTGTGAAGTGTTCTGAATCATACAGGGCACCTTTAAATGCATAGTTTATTTTACCACAAAGGTGAACTAATCCTTGAAGAAAGAATCTGGATCTTGATGTAAACATACAGATCAACACAAATCAGAACAGATTTACAGTGATTAGTTTAGCGTTAGAGTTCAGTGTGGACCAAACAGAACACATACCTGAAGTCACCTCTGTTGTTGGTCACCCTGTCGGATGGGCAGTAGGTTGCTGAGGTCTCCAGAACTACCAGCTCCACCTTCTTGCTGATGTTCCCATATTCAGTGGATACGCTGCATTCCCATTCTCCATTGGAAGACAGCAAGATGTTGGACAAGATTAAAGCACTGGTGGGGAGGAAAGAGAAGAACAGGTCAGTAAACTATGCTAGTGGAATAATACTATACCCCACAAAAGCTTTTGTCTATGAGTTTTAAAGCATCTGTCTTAAAAAAATTTTTGCATTTTCCATAGCTACCAATCATATCTAAACTCTCAGATTGTATCTATTTTACAGGTCAAGATTCAATTCTCCTCAGGGAGTCATGCCTGTAACTGTCAGTCTTGCAATGCCTCATGGGACTTGAAGCTCCACAGCAGCTGGAGGGCCGGAGTTGCCCACCCCCGCTCTTGACCATCAGACCTGAGTCATACTCTCATAGTCTCATAGAACATAGTCTCTCTCTCTTATAAGCCATCATAAAAGGAGCACACTTGTGAGTGAAATTCTTTTTATTCACGTTCAGTAAATGAAACATCCTTCATTATGCCGGTGTGGTCTTGTTTTTTGTTTGCGTTACCGTTTCTGCTACCAAAAGAGCTGCAAGGCGGACCTGTGTGGGGCTGTTTCCTAGTGTGGCTACTTAGTGATTACAACGTGCTACATTGTACGTATTATAGAGCAGGCTTAGTACAATATTTATCGTTTTATTTGTTTTTCTAACTTCTACCTGTGTAAGGCTCTGCATTAGTGAGTATTGTGTTTTTGGATAATCAGAGGGAGGTTGCATAGCACACATTCATGTGACAACGCGGCGGCAGTCTGGTCCAAATACCCAGCAAGATACATGTTAAAAGTGGAATTTCTGATTTTATAGTGGCTGCAATTCCCAATAACCTTAGAAGTTCACCGGCTGATTTTATGTTGCGTCTGGAGTGGTTCTTGAACTCTTTTGCCTATTTATATCACTAGCAGAGTACAACACTGGTACTGGTCACTCAGGAATCGCAGTCATATGCTATGCACATGCATAAACTCAAACTGCAAAGCTGAAAAGTGATGGGATTCTCTGAAGGGAATTAGGGGAGCAAAAATGTCACGGTGTAAGAGACACCAGAGTGAAAAGCCGACTTGAACAGTAAAAGTTAAGATGACATCCATTACGTCCATTTGTATCAGAGTGCCAAAGGTCAAAATTCCTTATCAGCCATGCAAGTGTACAAAATTAAGTTTATCATACACAAAAGACTGTTATTATTGTGAAATGTAATATTTCAGTGCTAGATTTCTACTTTTTCAAGCCTGCTCGCGTGAAAAACTACAATCTCAATACAAATTAGTACTCGCCGATATCGAATACCAATACTGGAAGTCCCATTAAGGAAGCCAGGCGGCGTGTAAAGACTCGCCACCCGGCTTCCCGATTAGCAGGTGACGAGAAAGCATGGAGCTGGCTTTCTGGCCAATCAGGAATACAAAATTAATTAAAAAATGAAGAAACCCTGCAATGTGAGTCATGAAAATGTGCACGCGTATACATCATCACTGAACCTCTACATTACCACAATAAATGGTAATCACTTACAAAGGTGGAAATTGACTTTAAAAACAAAATACAATAAAATTGACCAAAACAATTATTGTTTCTCTTTAAACCCTATTCCCATTCTTATGTCATGCAATACATTAGCTCCTGGTGAAGAGAGCAATGCCCTCCTCAAGCTAACCCTCCATATAACCCCAATCTTACACAAACTCTCCCTGACATAAACGTAACCTCTTTCTTAATGCCTACCTCTCTGTGCCGAAGACCAAACACCTCCTGCACCTAAAGATACTGATACTGGGATCCCAGTGCTGGAATTTAGTCTCGCGCACAATGACACGAATCCTTGCATGCACTAACTCATTCACAAAAGTACCCCAATTGCTGCTTTTTTTTATACATGCAAACATTAATTATCAGAGATACTATATGCAGATATAAATATTTTGATGGTGTGATATTGGTAATTGTCACTGTCATTAAAACAGAGGGCACTTGGAAGCAGAAGATGAACGCTCAGTACAGTAAGATAACAACACCTGCACGCATTCAATGAAACGTGCTTCTGGGCACCATGAAATGAAGGTAGATATAATAGGTGTGGTTACAGTCTAACAGTTTGTTTAAAAAGTATATAATTCTAAAAAAAGTCTGAAAATAAGACAAATCTGGGAAAGACAATTTCAGGAAAGGTTCTATTCTGGTCACAGTAAGAAGGAAGTTAACGCCAGAGGGAATGAAAACAAACTGAGTTATAGAGTATTGGGTGCAAGGAAGACCTTTCCTCAAAGCAGGAAGATCCATTAACACTAAGGGAAAATAACAGCAGCGACACTAAGATTGGAAATATTTACATCAAACATTCCAAGCAACATTCACAGCTAATATAAAGGTCATCTTGGGCAGCCGACATGTTTAACAACCTTAACGGTAAAGAGTAATGTGTAGCGTATAGTAACTCTCACTATCCATTCAGAAATCACCTATCCTTGGTCTGACTGTTGCTGTCTGCTAAAAATCTGAATAGTTGCAGTAAGTTAGTTTTGTCTCGAAGCAGCTTATTTAATAAAGGTAGTTGTATGTGAATCAACAATTTTGTGTGCAACCATCTTGGCATACAGATTCAGTAATTCTACAACACTGTATGTGATAAAGCTACCATCCTCTGGGCTGAGGCTAACTCTTTCTGTACAGAATGATGACCAACCACAACATACACCAGGGACAAGACATTTCTACCTCCTAGTAATAAGGATGCCAATTTACAAATCTGCCCTATCAAGTACTAAGTGGTCCAGACTTTATATCCACATTTCAGGTAAAGGTACTATGAGAATGTAGGGAAAGAACAGGAATGTAAAACCCTTGTTTCAGTCATTAGCCAAACTTTCCAGCTAACCTTACTTTTAAGGAACAGTGCCAATTCTGAACCAGACGCAGAAACACATCAAGACATGGGGCAGAGAGAAGCATAACTATGCATTTCTTCATTCTAAACCCCTGATGCCCAATCTGTGACCAAGGGCCATATACAACCCTTTGGAACTTGTTGTGCTGTTCTTGGATCCCAGCAGTATGTAGCTAAAGTGTGAGCAGTGAGTTAAGGAGTAATAGCAGGATCTCTACTAGCCCCATGTTACATGTCCACAGTCTCTTACTGTCTTCTTTGTCTTTGTCCAGTTTCCAACCAACCAGTAGCATGTCCACAGTCTCTGGCCATCATTTCTTCCAGTATATTTGCATGCTCATTAATTATACTGAACATTATGTGTGGCCCTTTGGTGATTTTAGGGGCCGTAGTTGAGGCCCCTTTTGCCTTGTAAGTTGACAACCACTGCTCTAGACAACGAGTTAATAATGACACCTCCTTCTAAAAATATATAAGGTCATTCTTTATTTTCCTTACTTATATTCAAATTTCTTCTATATTTATTGTGGAATACTTTATACGCCTGGGGCAATTACAGCATTTCTAAGGGGAAGTTGAGAATCATAAAATACTATACATACAGTAGAATGTTGAAAAAATAAACATGACTATAGTCTATCTAAGTATTATACATTAAAATGGCAGTTCATTCTAGGCAACTAGTAGCTTTTGTTAGACTTTGAGAACATTTACAAGTTAAATCCCAGTCATACAACAGTAATGAGGCAAAACACTGATTGCCAGTATGAAGTTGGTCTGAAGTTTGCAGAATAGTATTCAGTGCCTACCACATAGCTGGTATCAAGTGTGCCCCATCACACTCCTGACCGGAACAAAACCCTGAGGTCGTGTGGATGCTCTAGTGATGGCAGATGCCGACGCAAGTAACATGAAATCAATAAGTAGTCACTCGCAATCCAATTTCATACTAAGTCAATCCTTTTATTGACTGTAGTAGCGTCGCATTTCAGAGCGACGTTTTGGAACCAAGTGGTCCCTTTTTCAGGCAAACAAAAGAGTCAATAAAATGATTGACTTAGTATGAAATTGTAGTCCGGGTGACTACTTATTGATTTTATACCACATAGCTGGTACACCAGGCAATCGGGTAACGTATGATAACATATATCAGACATACGTTGCTACAGGGCTTAGCAGGCAGTAGCCTGCATATAAATTACACTCACAAGGGAGAGAGAGAATAAAATCCTTTTCTTAGTGTTACAGTAAAGGAGATGTTCAATGCCAACTTTTATAGAAGACAATTTAATAGAATTGAATATAGAATCTTTCTGGTCGTTAAAAAGTTTTGGCAGGAATCCCACAATTGTGCAAGGTATTGATCTATTTTTACAGTTCTAGAATGCATTGGGATCATTTAAAAGTTATTCCCTTTTTATCCTTTATTTGTGGTAATCAGATTAAAGTACAGTATGTATTTGCGGCACATAGTCTGTTCCAACAACCAATGTATTCATCTTGTAAAAAAAACAACCCAAAAAACAGAAAGGGCACCTCCCTGAAATGAGACGGGAACCTCCCTGAAATAAGGTTTTGCAGGTTGGGATGTCTGCCTTTAGCTCCAAAGTATGTTAACCACTTTGTTGGGAGATTGGAGACAGATTACATTTATTAAGTGAAATTACTAGGCTATTTTGGCCACATTTCAGGCCAGATATAAATAGATATAGTGCTGGTCGTAGAAAATGGCAGCTAGTTGGAATTCAATATGTATGTTCATGTATGTGTAATGATTATTATCCTAATTTATCATTCACATTACATATGTGGAGCTCACTACAACTTTGTATATATAAAGCTGGTAGTTTTGGATAAAGAGCTGATGACTGAAACACACTGTAAGGAAAAGGCCAGAAATACAACATTTTATGCTGAAAGTTGTCCATTTAGTGTGATCAGTGGAGTGGTATAAAGACGTGTTTTACAGATACAGAGGAATCAGTGGCGTAACAATCACCATAGTGACGCAGGGTCGCTATGGCATGTGGGGGTGCTGGCTGTCACAGACACAGCTCAGTAGCGACCACGGCGCATTTCTCCTCATAGCCGCTGCGGAGCTGTGTCAGTGACAGCCAGCCGCTGCGGCAGATGAGGGCGGTGCTGCCAAGCTGCAAGAGACTTCTGCCAAGTCAGAAGTGACTAAAAAACGTTGCCAAGTAATAAATGACATAACATTAATACAGGACAAGCCGCATGTTAAAACTTAAAGAAGATCTCTGGGCACAAATTGTCTTAACCCTTGCAGTGGGGCTACCCCCACACTGCAAGGGTAAAGTGCTTGTTTTCAGCTACAATGTAAAATAAAAAAAGTTATACTCCCCTGAACGTTGCAGCCAGTTGGCGCTCATACCGGTCCCTTTCACCTCGCTCCCCCTTTGCTCTGGTGGTCTAAGGTCCTGTAAATCATCACATCCTATACAGTGTATTGGACGTGAGGACGCAGAGAGACATTCCATCACTGGAGTGGAGGAGACAGGCTGCAGGGACCGGTGTACCAGTCAGCCAGCTCCAAATTTCAGGTGAGTATTTCTTTGTGATATTTGTCCCTAGATAAAAACGGGCACTTAACCCTTGCAGGGCAGGGGTAGCACACTGCAATCATTTTTCATTACAATGTAAAAACTTTAAGGTAAGAGGAAGCAGATAATATTGGGTCAATTTTAGGATTTACTTTAATTAATTTAGTCTGTAATTCTGCATAATTCTCTACAGCAGCTTTTCTCAACCAGGGTGATGTGTTTCCTGGCCTCCTGGATGCCTCAAAATATTGTGGTAGTGGCACTGTGATGTGAAGGGGGAAAAGAAGACTGATGTGAAGGGGGTTCCTAATGCAAAAGGGATGGGGACTCTGATATAAAAGTGAGGCTTCTGATGTAAAAGGGGGCTTCCTGATGCAAAACAGTGACTCTAATGCAAAGGATGACTCTAATGTGAAGGGTGGTGGGCACTTCAAAGTAAAGGGGAACCCACTTTTTTGGATGTGTATGTGTGGGGTCCCCTTTAAAGTCTATGGCATTTTAGACTGTGGTGGCTGAGATTTTGCTTACTTTTAAAGGGTGCCGTGATTAGAAAACGTTTGAGAAACGCTGGTCTACAGCATCCACAGTCTGAATCCATGAAACTGACTTCAGCCATTGAGCCATTGATTTTCCACCACACGATGGCAGGAGGAATGGTAACTTTATTTTCTGCATTGCCACACTAAAATATTGTGAATGCTTTTAGAGGGCTTAGTGTCCCTAAAAGTGATTTTAATATTTGACAGCAACTTCTCCGGAAACGTAAACCCGTAAAGAATATCCTACACATCTTTGCTTTCTCCTCTCTTCAAACATCTTTTAAAACTTGGATTCTGTATCATCCAAACATGTTGATGATATTATAGAATTTCACTACATTTGGCATCCAAAGAAAGTAAGAGGCGACTTTTATGGAGTGTGAAACTTTCATATCACAAGTTTCCTGTTTAAAAAACATAACACTTTTTATCAACAATGTATTTTGTCCACAAGATTAATTATGTCATTGGACGTCTGACAACAAAAGACACAAAGAATAAACTTTGCTTGTTTTTTTTCCTCATGTACTCATGTACACCTGGAAGTAATGTGAATGAAAGCCCCCCACAGATCGCCTTCAAACCCGCACAGTTGGCCAGAACCAGTATACATGGATGCTAAAAATGATACGCTATGCACAAGTGAACCGGTGTGAACTGTACTTGAAGTGGGATGTCAATGATTCAGTCTAGTAGACTGGAGAGCTTGGCAACGTCCCTCACTCAGTCTGAGCCTGCGGCACATAAACTCACTATGATGTATACCTTTTGTCTGAGCACCAGGATTGTGTCACAGTGGAAAAGGAAAAAGCTTTGTTGGAAAGCAGAAGAGAACAGGATAAACAAAGTATCTTGAATCACAATCCAGGCAAGCAAATGACGGACATGAGTAATGAGAACAAATCTCCAAGATTTGGCTGAAAATCTTAAAATGGTTTACACTAGGCAGAAATTTTACAAACGGGAAAGAGAAAAAGCTGCTTATTTAATGTGCTCCTTCTACTGAAACTTTTTTGGATATTATGGGAAATACAATAGCAGGCTATGTTTAAAAGAACTCTGGCCAAAATAAAGTATTTTAATTTTGGTAATAAGTCATTAGAATAGTTGGTATGTAAAGTTTCATTATACAACTCCACTGAGAACATTTAATTGTGTTAAGTTTGCCAGCCTTCTCTCAGTCTTCTCACTTGGCTAGTCAGAGAGCTTTAACAACCTCATTTAGGTGAACCTCAAAGGGGAATAAGAATAATGTGCAGACAAAGTACTGGATCCCAGTGGTGAGCCTGCAAAGGTAAGTGTTACTTTCCATCAACTTCCAGTCAAAATGAGATGCATAAAGTGAATTTGAAATCACAGGCAACATGGCAAAGTGCCATTGGTATCTTGTACCAGGCATGTCTAGATGTCTACAATGCACATCAGTTTGGTTTTGTGAGTATATTGGAAGCTTCTAAATGGTTGTCATGTAGGGAGTTCAAATATCGGCCCTGACAGTTCCAAACGGCCACACATAATATTTAGCATACAACAGAAGACTGTCAGAGACTCCAGACACACTATAAGAGGTGATAAAAGACTGCACACATGCAAAAGGGTCGGTTGGAGGCTGAAGACACACTACGGGAAATGGTTAGAGACTGGGCACATGCTACATGACAATGCTACAGATCACTTTCATTACAGCCTTTTTACAAATACATGCTTCCATTACTCACTGCTGGGGTCTGCAAAGGACTGTACAGCAAGTACCAAAGTGCTGTGTGTCGCCTGTGGGCCACAGATTGTAAGCTCTTACGAACAGGGCTCTCCTAACCCTCCTGTATTGATATTGTATTGTACCTGTACTGTCTCCCTTCATTTTGTAAAGCACTGCACAAACTGTTGTATCCTGTGTAATAATAATAATTGGGCACCAGGGCCCTGAACACCAGGTTCGCTGGAATGCTAAGCTCGATGGTTTGTAAAACTAGCCCTGCCCCCTGCATTTGCCTATTGGTGAATAGTGAGTGCAAGGATCAGAAGGTAGGACCAAGCTCTTTACCAAGGATGCAGTCAAAAAAATACACCAGAGCACACTGGGATTCTGAGATCATGGGCTGGGCAAAAAAAAAACTAATCTGAAGTGGCTATACAATGTTTACTATTCAGGTATACTTTAAAGTTTGGGAAGTTCTCTTTTAAAGTGGTTTTAAGCTTCACTTCGATATACTGTATAATAGGTATAGGTAAGAAATCTCTATACAAAAAGGAGGGTCTGGCATGTAACTAATCATATTTCTCATTATAGCCTTATCTGCTGGATGATAATCTGGCCATATTTGTTTTTTTGAGCCATTATATAAAGTAGAAGCAATCCTGATACCAATTGTGGTTTTGCTAATAAGAAAATATTAAGTAGGGATAGTGCCACATTCAATAAATTAAATATGGCTCATATAAGACAGTGCAAAGATCAATAATGATAGGTGAACTGGGGTAATCTCTAGTAACCAATCGGAATTTACTTTTTAACGAAGTTAAAACAACCAGAACACTAAAAAGTCATTGCTGATGAGTTGTTCTGTGTTACTGCTCTTAGCACAGGGCTAGTTACACAAGTCTTGCTGTGTTATATGACTCTATGTGGTATGAAGATGGCATTCATTAGTTCACCACAGGGAGGTGCTATTAACTTATTTGCACAAAAAGCATAAAAAGACCCTTCACGGTTTTTAGAGGTTTAAAATAATCAGCGTTGGCATAAACATTGACTTAATCCCGAGCATTAGTGAAAATTTGATCTTGATTAAAGTTTTCTAAAGATGTTTGTCTCGCCATCAGCAAAAGCCCTTAAAAAACAAATTAAGCAGAGCTCTAAAGCCTTGCAGAAAGTACTTTTAGCACTATGTCTGCAAAAACAGGGTTAGTTAACCCATTCATGACTAACGTTAATGCTGGCGTCATACACCAGTCAAAGGTCTTTCCTTTTTAAACTTCTACATAATTTCTATTACTTGTTATTATACATGGTAGAAGTGCCCAGGGTGGAGAGATGGCTTACAAAGCAATGAAGATGAGCAGGAACCCCAGCTGCACCCACCAATCCACTTCCATCTGACATTCTGCCATCTTGGTGTCTGTGGGGCAACATCAACAATTCCTAAAAGGAAGACCTGTCATGAAAGAATCATGGAGGGCTACCATAGCTGACCTATACCTCTAAAATTGTTTTACTTACCTAGTTGTCCAGATGTCCCCCTGGGTTCAGTATGAACATTAGGAACTCTGATCTCATTCTGAATGCACTCGCTTACATATGTTCCAGGTCAGTGACACAAAAGAGTACTGAAGCCAGTGGACTGGCATTTTAAGAAGCAGTTCACCAATGGAAGCTTACATATTTCTCTTGTGATAGATTTCCTCCAAAGTTCAACTGTTGCATATACACCAAGTCGACAGCTGAATGTATTGAAGCGAGAGTAACAAAATGACTAGCCGAAGAGCTCAGGAATGGTCGCCAACATGTTTCCCAGGTTTGCTTTGGGATTAAACAAATCTGATCAATGGTTCAAAATACTGTATACTGCAGGGATAGAAGGTGAAGTTCTTTTCCAGATGCATGCCTGTGCATGGCTTCGAGGGACATGTAGGTTTGTCAGAGCTGGCTATGTGACTGCCAGAAGGCATGCACCCATGGTTAGCATGCAGGTGCACATACCAGAAGTGGCTGCTGTGACCCCCAGAGCCAGCGATGGGGCATTCATTTCAATTTGAAATAATAAAGTAAATTTCTCTAAAGAGTTTAGAAAACTCAGAAATAAGCAAAACAGTTTTATCCATAATACCCTACAAGCATACATGATTTTATATGAGTGTCTAAGCCTGTAATAAATTGAGTCAATACTAGCCATGAGAACAGCAGAAGGCTGTAGTAGTTTATACACATTTTTGGGGACTGGAAGCAGGTCAAGAATGTGTGTATCACGTGTGTATTTTCAAGTGTTATTTTGCCTGTGCTGTAACAATGAAGCATGCACAGACTAGGTGGGCCAAGTGACTATGATTTGCCGTCAATTGCTCAGTTTTTTGGTGCACCTTGGCAGGGGAATTGTACATCCGATCGGAGTCCCTGAACGCACAGGATGTGCCTTCACGCTGAGAGGAAACGGCTGATTTGCCAGCTAGGAATAAACAGTTTATCAGGGCTGGAGTCAGCAGGATGCAGGGCCGTAATACCAGAGCCATTTGCTAAATTTAAACGCAGACATTGAGTGTAAACAAGACATTCCTGCTCTCCCTCGGCTCAAATTTAACATGCCTTGGACCTACATTCCCTGATTCTACAACATAAACATGAGCCCATAGTATGACGCATACATGAATTTCATGTGACACTGGCAGAAAGCACTTGCAAGTTAAAAAAAAAGCCTGCAGATGGATTTTTTTTTTTTTAGGTTATCAGAAGGTGATATCACAAGTCTCTACTTGCAGACGCAATGTTATAATTTGTTGGTAACCTATTTCCATATTAAAGTGGAACTCCAGTCCACTGGGTCTGCAAATGACCATATAAAGAAAGGAGCCATATTGCACTTCATTCTCTGCGTATCATTGCCTAGACACAAGCATCCCATCCCTGTTATGCTCAAAGTATACATCTCAGTTTCTGCCGTAAACAGATTACATGAATACTGTAGAATTCAGGTCTAAATTCTGTTCACGTAATCTGTTTACTATATGAACTGAGAGGCACCTCTGAGAGGCACCTAATAGTGCCTGCACATACCTTTGACACATCTTCATGGATTCCTGAAAGCCACAAAACCTGTGCAAATTCCAAAACTTCCTGAGGAATTCAAAGTTAGAATCTCATCTCTGCTTCCACCTTGTATTGCTTCTAAACTGGGGCATGTTTACCTGAATTGCAAGTTGTGTCTGGCCATTACCTGAATTTGAAAAAAAAAAGCCGGACTCCGTGAGTCTGCTGAATCTCATGTTTATTCAATTCTTCATATCTTGGTCACATTCATATCTCGGTCCTACTTCCAGCTGCCTTTAACACGTTTCACCCATTGGGCTTAACCGTAGCGATCTCTACGATTAAGCCCAATGGGTGGAACGCATTAGAGACAGCTGGAAGTAGCATGCGGATATGAATGTGACTAAGATGTGTGGACCTGCATAAACGTGAGATTCGGTGGACTCAAGGAGTGAGGCTCTTTGCTTTCAAGTTTTATGTGGAGGTGGAGCGCAGACAAGCTCAGTGTTGGCACACTTGGTGCTTACAGGGGAACCAGAGTGGGAAATAGAGTGGTTATATTTCTGTCAGGAGTTTGCTGACCGCTTCCTGGAGTTTCTAGTATCTATATGCATGATTGCAGCACCAATGTATAACCTGTTGCTGACTCCCTGTTCATAATAACACACTTTGGCATTAACCATTTACTTTAAATAGCTTGCCATTTTTTATGTGACTGTAGCATTTGGACATCTTTATATTTTGCCCCAAAGTGGTATTTTAATCATAGTTATAGTGTGTATTGGATACTCTAACAGTACAGCAAGCATGACATAATTCCTGACTTTGTGCTTGTTCGCCTGGAAGTTTTGGGGTATTCCCATTCTCCATAATCTAATATTAAAAAAATCAACAGGGAGACTGACCCATAATAATGTCCACAACAGGTATACAGACCCTGGAGCTCAAGTACTGATATCTCACCAACAGAGTCCCTGGGAGATATAAGAAATTGTCAGGTAGTCCAAGTATCCAGCATCTCCCAAAACTCGAAATATCAGCTTAAGGTGGGCTAGCCCTTCAAATCAGTTTGTTGTGTGCAACTGTTTCACTTTCATACTAGTTCTCTTTGCACCAGTCTTTGCAAATAAGCCTAATAAGTGCAACAAGGTAGTAACCCACACAGACTGATATTGCCATGGGAAATTGAAGTATTTCCCATGGCTGTCAGAAGCAGCTGTCAGAAGCAGGCTGTCGGCCAGCTTCAGCTTTCACCTCGGCACAGTTGAGCCGAAGCATATGCCTTCGGCTCGACTGAGCCGCTTGGCCGACTTCGGGAGCTGTACGGGCTATAGTGAATACAGCAGCCTTTCGGTTCTACTGAACCATAGGGGTCCTGGGGCCGAAGCTAGCTGAAGGATCAGCCGAAGCCACGGCTAAATCCTTCGGCTGCTTCGTGAATAGACCGCTGCACATTCCTACCGGCCAATCACTACGATGGACATCCTCATTAGCCAACAGCAATGTGCACAAGGAAAATAGTAGTGGCCAAAGGTCGGCACCATTTGGAAGTGTCAGAGCCTTGACTGTCAAGACAACCTGAGATTGGTCAATGACAGCAAGGTTTGGGAGACTGCTGCAGTTAGGTGCCTGCACTTTATATCTGCAGTAGTGTGTTCCCCTTCCCTCCAGAGGGTCTCTTTAAAAATTTTAGCAAAAACATAAGTGTATTAAAAGATTTTTTTTCTACATGTTTGGATTTCTTTTTTACATAATTATCCAGTACCTTGTGATAAAGGTGCAGTCATGAACGATTGTCTTCTCCAGGATAATGCCTTGTTCTTCATCTTCCTCCACCTGCTTTCCATTATGGTACCAGATGATTTGGCTGCCGTTGCCCAAGTAACTTGCTGTACACTGAATAGGTATTCTGTCACCCTGAAACACAACTTGCCGCAAGGATGGTATAAGCTGGTGGGTGTGAAGTTCTGGTGTCCTTTCTGCAGTAAAAACAATGGATATTACTTGATGATGAGGTCACTAAGAACACTTGCAGCCTTATATTTCTTGTAACCTCTGTTAGCTAAGTTTCATTCATCAGTGGATGAAGAGTACACCTCAAGTGCCACGACTGATGCAAATTAATTGAGTTCAGCTTTGAGGACAACCCTTTTACTGGTAATGCTCAGTATGTCATTACATTTTCAAAACTGTCAACTAACAGAGGTACCCAGGTCTGCCAAAGAAGTACTGAACAAGTTTATTATAATCCATCCTTTGCTTAGCAAAAGTGGAGAGTGCATCTCAGATTCTCAGCTGCACCATGGTCACATAGACGAGGTTGGTTAAGAGAAAATAATTGTGAAATTCACCTAGTAATAAACTCTCTAAAAAATGTAAAACCAAAAAGCCCTCCACTAAACCAGTGTGAGGCTAAGTAGAGTCTTCTTAAAAAAGAAGACATCTACATGTCTAACTTCCATCACAAATTACAAAAACAAGGGGTTTATTCCTCATGTATTCCTCTTGGCCAATTGTACATCCAAAATCACTAATTTGGTGTAAATAATATTAGTCTGTTTCTGTGCTATAAACTAGCAGTTCTGGATGTACAGCTGAAAGTACAGACAGCCAAGTTAAGTTTGAAACCAAGTCATGCAGACTACACTGGAAGAGTGGGACCAACTATACCCCATGGACCAACTATACCCCATCCCCTTGCAATGCTTGAAGCAGACATCTCTCTGGCACTGTATCGTTCTGGCCCTAGTCATAGCCTATCTGAAACACAATGATGTATGGTAACCACGCTTCACATTGGAGGAGGCTAGATAAACACTAAGAAGTCACTGCACTAAAAAAAAAATGAAATTAAAGGGTAAACACTTTGAAATGAGTCTACAGGGTTCAAAAAAAATAAATGGTGTGGACAAATTTGTTGGTACCCTTCCATGAAAAAGAAAATCCCACAATTTTCTCTGAAATGACTTGAAGCTAAACAAGTTTTTTTTGAGTATTTAAAATAATAAAACAAACAAAATGGCATGGCAAACATGTTGGGACCCTTAACCTTATAATTTGTTACCTAACCTTTAGTGACAAGGGTGCCTTCTCCAGACTGCATGTTTCAATACTTTCCATATATAGGATTCAGATCAGGGCTCATAGAAGGCCAATTCAGAATAGTCCAATGTTTTGTGCTTAGCCAGTCCTGAGTGCTTTAGCTGGGCGTTTTGGGTCATTATCCTATTTGGGTAGCAATGACCTGCGATATGTTTTGCTCTAAATTCTTGATAGTCTTGAGATTTATTTTACCCTGCACGGACTAAGGTCAAACACACATGTCACATGTCACATGTCAGACCCAGCAAAGCAGCCCCAAAACATAACTGAGCCTCCTCCGTGTTTCACAGTAGGTATGGTGTTCTTTTCTATGAATGCTTCATTTTTTTCCCTGTGAACATAGAGTGGATGTGATGTGCCAAAAATCTTAGGTTTTGTCTCAGCTCTGCAAAGGACATTCTCCCAGAAGCATCATAGCTTGTCAATTTGCATTTTAACAAATTCCAGTCTTTCTTTTTTTATGTTTTTCTTTCAACAGTGAAGTCTTCCTTTGAGCCCACTGTCACTCAGAAAGTGACAGATGGTGTGATCAGACACTGATGTACCCAGACCTTGGAGTTCAGCTGGTATCTCTGGAAGTTTTCCTTGGCTCTTTGTCTACCATTCTTCTGTTCAATCTGGAGTCAATGTTCCTCTTGCAGCCACATCCAGGAAGGTTGGCTAAAACTTCTTA
Source organism: Nanorana parkeri (assembly GCF_000935625.1). Taxonomy (NCBI): domain Eukaryota; kingdom Metazoa; phylum Chordata; class Amphibia; order Anura; family Dicroglossidae; genus Nanorana; species Nanorana parkeri. Next base: position 44,358 of record NW_017308460.1, on the reverse strand, counting down.
ATAATATTTGCAACTATAGTCACAGGAACATCAAGCTGCTTGAAGATTGATTTATAGCCTTTATCTTTGGCACGTTGGTCTATAATTTTCTTTCTGATCTCAGACAAATCTTTCCTTTGCTTTCTCTGGTCCAAGGTCAGTGTGATGCACATGATGATAGCAAACAGCAGAGTGAATACTTTTCTCCATTTAAATGGGCTGACTGACTCATTACATGATTGAGGACATGTGTAATACTAACTACAGAAAACAGCTTGAAACTTTGCTATGATCCAATCATATATAATCTTTCTAGGGGTACCAATACATCTATTAAGGCCATTTTAGAATATCTTTGTAGAATAAGCAATCATTTATCTCTTTTCACACTTTCAGGTATACACAACCCTACTCCTTTTAATGTAATCACTTTTCAGAAGGAATAAAGAATTGTTTCAAAAAGCTGTAAGGGTACCAAAAAATGTGTCCACCTCTGTAGCATAGGCACAAAGCATTAATATCACATTGTCCATTATAAAAGAGGAGAAGTAAAAGAGACAGATAGCTGAGAAGGTCAGTATCACTAGTCACATGATCAATTATTATATGAGAATAAATGAAGCGATCACTAATGCCACACTGTTCCTCAGTGAGGACACGTACCACAAGTCAGCTGGCTTTCCTTCAGGTTCCTCAAAGGCCTGTCTCTGAGCGCACTTGGGTACGAGCAAAACGTCCTGTCAGAAATCTGAACTGAGCCATTCTTGGTCCAAGCAGCCACCCACCGAAGGTGACAGTCACAGGTCAGGAACTCCGTAGAAAAGTCCCTGTAGGTACACAAGGCAAAGGCTCAGTATAAATAAATTTTATCTCATTACTCTATATATGAAGGCGGATGACTCTAAATACTCACACAAACTTCAAACCAGGCAGTTCATCAAACACCCCTGGAGGGAGAGTAGAGAAGATGTTTCCAGACATTGTGCTATATAAACACAGAGAGATGGAATTATAAACATATCTGAAATAAACATGTTGTATTAATATTAATACTGAAAAATATTTGTTCATTATTTTAAATGACTTAATTATTTCATCAACATTTAAACAAAAAAAAATTAAACATTTATTCAAATGGCTCGTGCTTTGATTTGTTCAAATTAGATGCAGGTGCAGGAAAGGGTAAAACAAAAAGCCCTCATCTAAGAGTTACAATTACCTCAGAAAAGAGAATGATAAAAGGCAAAACAACAGGTTCTATTTAAAGCCCTGCCCCCTACAGGACAAACTTATCTCTCCTCCCGTTGTTCAGTTCAGCTGCCAGGAGCGATGTAAGGAAATCTTATGTAAGCTCCAAGTCGTCTCTGCAGGGCTTACTCATTGTTGAGGATTCAACACCTCCTGCCCTACCTCCAACACCTGCCACACCTCCATGTGACAGCACTGGACCAATCCCCAAGCACTGTCACATAAAGGGAGTCACATACACAGAAGTTTCCTTCTTTTCTGGAACTGTAGGGGAGAGAAGGTAGTAAATACCGCTAGAGAGGGGAGCACAGGTTTGCTTTAAAAGAAAACACAGAATAGCGCCCCTGCATGTGCGATATCAACATGTTTATTTCGTGTAAAACAATCATAGAAAACTACTCACAAGTGTAGCAACATATACACTAAGTACAGTCTCCACATGCAATGTTTTAGACAGGAACAATCCAGGTGAATACAAAAAAAGCCTGGTCGGTATAGCCGAGAATGCAGACGGGGCAGCAACGAATGATGCGTTTCAAGGGCATGCCCCCTTCATCAGTTCGGATGAAGAGGGCGTGTCCTTGAAACACGTCATCCTCTGCTGCACTCTTCTGTGTTTTGTTTTGATATTAGTCAGAGCTTTCCGATCTATCTAAGGAGCCGCACCCCTGAGCTGTATACATACGGAAGTGAGTGACAAGCCACTGACAAGCGCCAGAGAACCCTTGTGGATACTGAACATTGCTTTAAAAGAAACTTGTAGTGAGAAAAATAGAGGTGTTGTCCATTGCTGACCTGCTTCAATACTTTTTGAATCGTGACCAAGAACAAGCTTGAAGATCAGAAAGTCAGAAAGGAGCCAGTGAGCTCTTGATCTGTGCAAAGTATTGAAGCCATTGGATCAGAATGGCTGGTTGTCTGACATTTTCAAAAGAGACCTAATACTTTAAGTGAATGTCCGAATTACATTTCTCCACACAAAAAGCTGCAAGTATAGAAAAATAAGGTTAGATCTTCCACTGAGCCCCCCCAAGTATTTTATGCTTTTTTTAATACTTACCTTATCAGATGTCCTCAGGCTAATCACATGATATGCAGGGTTCCTCTTCTCAAGATGGTGGGCGAACCTCAAAGATGCAAAAATGTATAGGACCCTGCAAATCACGTGGCCAGCTTGAAGACATCTGAAAAAGCATTATCTTGAAGATATCTGGAAAACATAACTATATTGTAGTGCAAGGCATAGTGGTGAAGGTCTGCACTCACAGTATGTCCTCAGTCTTCCTAGTTAAATAATGCTGGGTGCCATCCAACCCGGAAGACTAAGGATATCTAGTGGTGGAATTGAATTACTGCAGGGGAAAATGTCAGAGAGCAGGTGAATATTACCATCGGATTTACTTTTTTTATATTTTACAACGCCTATGTATGTGCATGTTTTGCATAATTTTTTATTTTGATTAGACATAGGGTTTAAAAAACATAATCCTTAACACTTAACATAAGCTTAACACCTAAGCTTCACCCTTAACCAAATTTCTTTTTCATTTTGTACAAAGTAGGAAAGGGTTAAAAACTCTGTTAGGTTTCTATTGCTTTCATGTGCCCCCACCGGGAAGGTTCTATTTTCCTGGTGACCACTGTAACTGTAACTGAAAATGAAAGAAGATACAACGTTTTGGGTTGTCATCAGAACAAAAATAGAGAGGGAATTTTCCAATCGTAACATTTGTTCTGCTAACAGCTCTCTAAAAGTGAATTTACTTTACTTTGGAAGAGATTTCCGTTCATCTCTGGAACAGGAAGTAAAAAAAAAAATCTTCCCAAACCCTGATGGAGTTTGAACCATTCTCTACTCTATTATTATTATTATTACATAGTATTGATATAGCGCCAACAGTTTGTGCAGCGCTTTATAATATAGGAAGACATTACAATCACAATACAATTCAAGACAAGATGGTAAGGAGGGCCCTGCCCGTGAGGGCTTACAATCTAAAAGGGAGGGGGAAGTGATACATGAGGAGGTAGCTGTGTGGGGATGATTGTTTGAGAAAGTGATTGTTCAGTGGTTAGGTTGAGGTGGGATAGGCTTCCCTGAAGAGATGAGCCTAAAGGCAGTCAGAGTGGGAGATAGATGGACAGGTTGGGGTAGAGAGTTCCACAGGATGGGAGAGACTCTAGTGATGTCATGGAGGCGAGCATGGGAGGAGTTGATGAGGGAGCTGAAAAGCAGGAGGTCTTGTGAAGAGCGGAGGGGACGGCCTAAAATAACCCATAACAGTAAACTAGGCTCTGCAGCATGCTTGTCCTATCTCAGCCAGAGGCAGTAGAGATCTTCTGCAGAAGCCCCATGTGATCCAACCAGTGACTGAATCCTCTGACATCATCCATGCAAAACTGAAATGCCAGTTTCGAGTTGACCTCCCAGCTAAAGTATATTTTCTCTTGTAAAACGGGCATTAGTCAGCACATGCCTATGAAGCCAGCTTAGCCATTTAAAAATCTGCCTTTTCTGCACTTTCCTAAAAAAATGATCTTCTTTTGGAATGCACTCCTCTAGACGTTTTTAATAATTAGAGAAGGTTCCTGGCAGAGATACAGCTGACCACAGCAAAGGTAGTAGGAGCACAGCCCAGGAATACTGGAATTACAGGTTGCATTTCAACCTAGAACCATGCGCCTGTCTCCAGCATGGATGTAGCATGGTCACGTGACCGTGCCTGTAAGGGACAGTCAGTCTTCCATGGCCGCAAATAGCACAGGAGCTCTGCTGAACAAAAACACAAGAGGGATGTTCATTTTATTGCCCAAAATAGAGCTTGGTCCTGCAAATGATTAGTCAGAGTGTTTTATAGCCATGGAAGTGTCAGAGGAGTGCTGGCATTTTAATAGTGGTATATTTTAAGGAAAGGGTACTTGTTCCTCTGCCTTGTGGTCACTGAAATAAGAGGCTCTATTCTGAGCTCTCAGTGAATCTTTTGCCAAAACAAATATTTGTCCTATTTTTTTAAAATCTTTTTTTTTTTAGCCTCGAATGCTCCTAGATCCATTGCTTTGTGAGGCACAGAGACAAATGATACATCTAATGATACAGTTTTCTGCTACAGTCATCAAAACTAGACTAGAAAGAACTGCGAAGGGTGCAAAAATGTTAACAATTCTGCGAGAGGGATCTCATGAGACTAAGGGCTAGTTCACACCAAACGCGTTCCAGGAGCAGAGCAGAGCAGTTACAGACTGGATCAAAACTGCGTCCAATGTATTCCAATGGCATTTTGGGCTCTGGTTCACACCGCAGCGTTCAGTTACAGAGCATGCAAAAAAACTGCAATATGCCCTATTTTTCCTGCTCTGGAACGCACGCAAACACATCAAAAACGCATGCAAACGCTCTTTTTTTTTACAAAAACGGCCCAGAGCGCGGCAAAACACACTGCACTGCGTGTGCAGAAACTCATGCAGATCTGGTCTGCATTTGGTGTGAACAAGCCCTTATAAAAAACCATGCCATACACAGTCAGCTAAATGAGAACACAGTGAATCTCAACCAGTGGAATGTCTATCCAAAGGGGTCCTTTTCTTGGGTTTGGTGGGTATTCACATTTATCATAAAATGTAACTTTTTTTTAGTTTTGGAAACAATAGCAGAACGAATACATCATCTTTGAGGTTTTCACTTCTTTCTGTTCTCCGTGGAATAAATGGAGTGGCAATATTGTCGCTAGGACAGGAAATAAGGGGTAACTTCCCCAGTGAACTCAACACAGAGTACAAAGAAAAAAAACAACAGAAGAGGTAACAGCCTTCCCCGGCTCCACTGAGAAGTGTTTTTATTTTTGTTGTATGTCTGTCTTACTTTTTGTCCTGGTGAAAATGATTGTTAAGCTGGCCATATACTGGTCAAGTCTTGGTGAAACCATCCACTTGACAAAAGTCAGAGGCGGTCCATAAATTCCTGGCCGAGCAGCGACTGCAGACAATCAGCTGTAGTCACTTTCAGGCTCCATTCACACATAGTGGTAGCGATTTCCGTGCAGTTTTTCGTCCGGAAAACCGCGTAGAACGAAACTGTGCAAACAGTAACATACACGCAGATTCCGTGCGTTTGCGGCTATTACAAGAGCCATAACGTGCAGAATCTGCCCTTAAAATCGTGATTGGACTATTTTGCAGGACGCGTGGTTTCGTGCCACATGGCCGCCGAAATAGTCTGAACCGCCGTATTGGACAACACAGGTTATTTAGAAAATGTTTCATGTGGTCACTGAGGTCATGCAGTGTGGGACAATTTTAGCTCAGGTAAGGAAGTATTTGGACAGTCTTGGTTGGGTTTGATATATACATACAGGCGGCTTAGACTGCTCAGACCCTGAAACGCAGCCGGAGTCACACAGCCAATTCTGTTGTTGGAGATGTCCCTGGAAGAGAAGAGAGATTCAGTCAGGAACTTCTAGTGGTAGGAAAGAGACCTTTTGGTCATTTTTCATTTTATGGTGGCGTTGACTTTCTTTAAAACCCAACTCCGGCCTCTCCAACGTCATAAACACATATTTAGTACAGTAAGGGTTAGAACTTCTAACAATGTTTTTATTGGTTCAGGTGCCTTCTTCTGCACCCCCAATTTATTGTATAGGTGTCACAGGGACAAGGAATTAAGTAAACATCTCCCCAATGGAGTGAAAGACAGAAATAAAAACCCATAATTGTACTCTTCCCAAAGCTTAAAGCAGAACTGCGGGCAAACACAATCTTAACCATTGCTTTGGGGCTACCCCTGTATTGCATGGGTTAAGTGCCCATTTCGCCTAGGGAGCTAAAATAACCGGGATAGACTCACCCGAACCACAACCACACCCGAAACACCCGACTGACTCCTAAACTGGTCCCCTTCAGCCTCTTTTCCTACTCCGTCAACGTCCTCACAACCTATATACTGTATAGGACATGATGACTTACAGGACCTCAGACCGCTGGAGTGGAGGAGACAGGCTGAAGGGACCGATTTAGGGGTGAGCCGGGATCAGGGTTTGGGTGAGTATATTGAGGAAGTTATTTTAGCTCTCTAGGCAAAATGAGCACTTAACCCTTGCAATGCGGGGGTAGCCCCAATGCAAGGGTTAAGATTTTGTTTGCCCAGAGTTCTTCTTTAAAAAAAGTTTAGGATGCAGTTGAGATTTAGTAAGAATGTGAGGTTTAATGGGCAAAAAAGCAAGAATATTATGATGTAGCTCTCTCACATGTGATACTTACAGGCGTTTTAACTGGGAAAGTCCAAGAAAAGATCCTGGGTCCATTCTACTGATGAGATTGTTTTTCAGGTCTCTGTTGAAAGCAAAAATGAGAAACAACATCATTAGTGTATGCAGGATATTGTTCATGCTAAACAGTGTATGAAGAGGCTAGTTTGTGAATTAACTGGTTTGCAACTTCTATTCTATAAAGATGCGTGTTTACCCTCTAGGTCTAGTCCTAGCACAGGGTTTAAGCAGCACAGCCTTAAAGTGCCCCTGCTAGTACTCTGCTTAAAGGAGAATTAGGGTGAGAATGGGGTGAGTGAAAAACACTCCTCCCCATAATTCAAGCCGACCTGTAACACTGAAGCTGTCACAGGTCGGCTTTATTGATCGGAAAGTCAGCGAACACATACCGACTCCCCGATCCTCTCACTGCAGAGAATGGTGACTTTCAGCCACCACTCCCCACAGGGATTCCCCCTCCCCTCTCTGTTTCTCCAGCCCTGACTGACTAGAGGCAGAGCCAGCAGTCAATCAACCAGCGGGGTGGATCTCAACAGTATTGTTGGGATCCGTCCCGGCTGCAGCGCGGCTCTGCGCTCATAGCGTACAGTAGCCTGCTGTATGCTGAGTTTTGAGTCACCGGAGGACATTAGTATAATATTATATATAATTTAACAATCAGAGGCAGGAGTGAGCAAAATATAACTTGGTTATATGTCTCCTGAGAGGCTTTTGTGAGGCTAATAGATTAGTGTACATACAAAGTTTTTTGTCCATTCATTCCTATGGACAGAAACCCACAGCAGCTGGGGTTCCCAGGCGTATCTTACACTGTGTGCCAGTACACCGGTATTTGCGCCAGTGTGCATTGGTTTCAAAATTTTGCGTACCTTGCCAATGCAGGACAAGGCAACAGGTTCACTCAATGTGGTCCTTGCACATAAGTAGTAAGCTCTCTTTATTCAAGATGCCCACCCCTGCCCAAAACTGCAGCATTAAAGTGCAAAAAAAAACCTGGGGGGGGGGGCATTAAATAATATGCTTACCTTTTCCGTGGCTTCCTCCACAGTCCCTAGACAAGGGTGGCATCATCCTCCTTCCGGCCCGATCATGGAGAATGTTAAACAACACCTATTTTACAAGAAGATTATTCTGCGCTGTACTGCAGTGTCTTCTTGCGAGATTTGCATCGATTTCGATGGCAGGAGGATGAGGATACGGGAAGGCAGGGAAAGGTTAGCATTATCTAACAACTTTTCCCCCCACAGGTTTTTTTTTACCCCTTTCATGACAAGTTTAAAGAAGGGGAAGAGGAGCCATATTGAATAAGCGGACTTTACATGAAGTGCAAGGTCCACTTTAACTGCCACCTTCCACAGATGCACATTTTTTTGCTTCCCCGCTGCTAATTCCGGCTGCTGAGAGTAAAGAGAAATACCAGTACTTCCCAGCATGGGAAGAATCACTCCCCTTCCTCCAAGGTAAAGCTCAGGTGCTTGGCAATTGACTGCCTAGGCCCCCATTGGCACATGAGGACATGGAGAGAGTCCCCAGACCTGTGTAGGCATCAAGTCATGACACAGAGCTTACATAGCACTTTCTCTCTTTACAAAGAGCAGCAGGGAAGTGAAAGGATGTAAGTACACTTGGGGTGGGAGGAATTTAAGAGAACCTGTTCCTTGGCCCTGTATGGCAAAGAACATGATCACTTTAAATTACACATTAAGTACAGTTAATACAACAGTTCAAAAGCACAAAAATTTACACAGCAAATAGAAAGTGTATTCACCTAGCTGACATTTACAAAGGTCTTCACATCAGACACCGGGGAGATATAATATGGTCTGGAAAAATGGGTCAGAAGGATCTGGGTTCAGATGAGAGGCACTGACCGTATTATGTACTTCTGTGTATTATGATATCACACTGCATGCTACTGTTATCATTGCATGTTGATCTGGGTCATTATATAACTCTGCATGTTATTATTCTGATCAGCAAGATAAGCGATTGTTCTTCTTTGTATTCTTTGCCCCTGAGCCAGTGATACAGAGCCGATACGATCCTTTGAATTACACAGAAATACCTTAGTTTCTCTGCCCAGCTTTATAGTTTTGGTTCATGTTACCTTGACAGAAATATAAAGGGGCTTATGATAAGCTTTTGTGCTAGATGTAATAATAAAAAAAAAAGAAGCAGGCATGGATTTCTCTTTGTAGCACGTGTAAGAACAACCCCTTCTCACTACGCTGCCAAGAGAGCTGAGCCCATTTCTCTGCATTCAATAAGGAAAGATGTTCCTTTAATTCTGGCTGGACTTGAAAGGAAAGATACTTTTAGAGATCCAATGCACAGAGGGAACTAATCATGACCGCTGAAAAGGAGAACATACGTCAACAGTGAGAGAACTATAATAATAATAAATATGTAATAGGTTTAGGGGTGAAGACCTATAATCCGTGCAGTTCAATCTCCATCTTTCTTGAAAATGTAATATTTTTAAAGCAAGACAGCATAAAAATGAAACTGTAAAAGGTATTTTTTTTCCACCTATACAAGCTTTTGAAGTGTAAAATAAGCTGGAAACCTAAAGAACACCTCCGGGTAAAAATGTTATTAACCTTTGCAACAGGTCTACCCCCGCACTGCAAGGGTTAAAGTGACATTAAACCCTCAGATTTTTTTTAACATAAACCAATACTGTATTGTGTGCCTTACTGTAATCCATGGTAGTTTCCCTTCTCTTTGCTGCTCTTCCTTTTAAATCTGTATCTCTTCTCATGCTTGGGGAGAACTTCCCTTTGCAGCTGAGTGCCTCTTCCTGTAGTGCTGGCTCAGGTTGTGAACCTGCACACAGACACCATGTATCCATTTCAGAGACAAGGCAGTCTGCTGCAAAACAGAAGTTCTGCCCAGCATGAGAAGACATGAGGATTTAAAAGGAAGAGCAGCAAAGAGAAGGGAAACAACCATGGATTACAGTAAGGCGCACATTACAGTATTGGTTTATGTTAAAAAATCTGAGGGTTTAATGTCACTTTAAGTTCTTGTTTTTGCCTAGGGTCAAAAATAACAAAGTTATACTCACCCGATCTCGGTTGGAACAATTGCCGTTGTTTCCTCTTGATAAGCCACTTTTGTTGGTATCTGACAGTGACTCCTTTTGTCCTCTCTATAGCATAAACATGCATGCTTGGTCAAAGATTTATAAGCCTGCCAGCTCCCTGTAGGTGTGCCTGCTTTGTATTTTGCCAGCCTTACCTGTTCATGTGGTTTTCATATATTCTATAATACCTTACAGCAGAACTTCAGTTCTTATGTAAGTATGCAAACTCTCAAGACACTAAAATGTAAACATGCTTCACATCAGAACCCTCTTTCACATCAGAACCCCCTTTCACATCAGAGTCCCCTTTTACATCACCATGGCCCACCTGCAGTATGGAAAGGCATGATACTGTGTGTAGATTTCGAGGCACCCCTGGAGAAGTCATAAGGAACCCCATGGTGCCACGGCACCCTGGTTAAGAAAGACTGCTTTACAGTTACAGTTGCTTAGGTAGAAGTCTAGCAATGTGCTTTGGGTTGTGTGAATAAATCAAAGCACACAGGGAAAGCTGTTGAAAATGTCAGAAGATCATAACCTCCTCTCTTGCTAACTCCTAGCATCTTAAATGAAGTGTTCCGAGTGGTTTCTATGGGCAAATTGCTTGACGGTTTGTTGTTTATATACACATATTCCATTGAATAGAGGTGCTGAAGTTCTTTCACACTATAACTATGCATTGTTTTCTTGTCCCCTTGTTTTTTTGCAATATAGGAGACCAACATATAAATCCAAGTAGATTCTTATGAGGTGAATATAATCTTTAACAATAAAGGAACCTCAAAAGTTTATTACAGGGTAAATTAATCTAAATGTTATCTTTTAGTTATAGGTGCAGCCTGGGAGGATGTGTCAGCCCTTATGTAATCAAAACTTTAAAAGTGAGATCTCTACAGCAAAATTCCTGGCCAAATGGGAGTGTTGGATGATCCTGTCCACCTTTACATGTTCCTGATGTTACGATCATATTATCAATAAAACAGCCAACAGGGATAGTGTAATTAATGGTCACAGAAGGGGTGCAGACCCATGAATGCCAGATCAGACCAGAGATCTTACAAATAGAGTCTTCAAGAAATAAAAGAAAGTGTAAGGTAATTTAATTCTCCAGTTTCTAAGAAAAAGTGAAATATTAATTCCGAGTAAACTGACCTTTTAAAGATTATCATAAGAACCTACCTATTTAAGGCATAAAGGAATGACCAGACGATAGCGTACCCCTACCCTCGAGAGATTTAGCAAACACTAACAGGGCCATTCACAAAAGTGTGAAGAGTTTGGAGAAGGCAGGATAAGTGAACAATCTAGGACAACATAGCTGAACTGGAAACATTTCCCAATTCAGCTCACTTTCCAGTTCAGTTATGTTGGCCTAGATTGTTCACTTCCCCTGCCTTCTCCAAACTCGTCACCCTTTTGTCAATAACCCTGTAAAAGTAAAACAGACCACATCTACAGACACAGAAACATTAATTAGTGAGAACTGTTATCATTGTTATTATGTAATACTTTATGTCTCATAGCAGTCACAGCAGGGGATTATGGGTATAAAGAACATTTGTCTTAGGCAAACGGGTTCATGAAGCAAAGCGGGTCAGATGAAGACAGGATTCTCAGGCACTATGAAATCTCATAGGGTCACATGTGACAAGCAGGACGACACAGCAAAGAGAAAAATCAAAGAGGCTGGTGCCCTCTGTGTCAGCAAAAACAGGGCTTCATTGATCTGCCTCGCTCACTAAAGCTCCCAGCACAACAATTAACATATTGTACATTGTTATTACGACACAAGGATACTCTCCATTCCAACAAAGGGCAATGAGGGGAAGAGGAAAGCCTGTCTGGAACTATAAGGTTTTTCAGTATTAGACCTATAAAAGTTATATAATAGGGAGGCTCTTGCCTTTTTATGAACGTATTCTACTCTAAATAGGGCACTTTATGACTTTGATGGGGCAGGGCACTAAAAAGATCATCAATCTACATGCCATATATAAAAAAATGTAAAAGTGTTTCCAGTAACAACAGAAAATGTGTTACAATCCTAAAATGAAAGTGTATCTCTAGTCAAAACGTCTTTTTAGTTAGCTTTGGATAGAGCGGAGTAGGGATAGAACCTGCATGTTTGTTTTTATTACAATGTCCCTTCTAGGGAAATTCCCACCACTCTATTTCCTGGTGACCATTGTCAGAGGTACAGGAAATAAGGGGAATTCCAAAACTTTACAGGTGTAACTAGAAAGGGAGGTGAGATCACCGCTCAGATCAATGAAGAAACCTGGAAAAAATGGACATTTGCCCTCTGCCGTCCTGAGGCCCCCTCTTGGTCCTTTTATTTGAGGAGCAACTCCATTTGCCAATAGGAACAGTCAGGAGACAGGTGAAAGAGTGGCCGAACTTGACTTTTACAAGACAACTAAGATCTATACATAAATTCAGCTGACTATGTCTCTCGATCTATTGATCATTTTAAAAATACAGTTTTCACAGAAGGAATATACGCAGCATGAGTTGCCCAAGCTTACAGCATGTTTTCTTCAATAAATTAGTACGTAGTATACTGCTTCTACCTGTGACCATTGCACTGGCCGATCAATGTGGAGTGCTCAAACGGACTGTCTAATACTTTTGATGAGCTGGGTAATGTTAACCTTTGTGGCAAATAGATCTCGCTGATGATTTTAAGATCTGCTCTTCCTTACAGGATTCATCAAACATCTGAAGTATTTGACTTCCCTATTTACTAGAGAATCAGTTCAGTGCATATGCACTAAAATTATCGTGTTTTTTTTCATATTTGCAAAGAGCACATAGGCAAGGTACACTAGAGCAGCATTTCTCAACCTTTTTTCAGTCACAGCACCATTTAAAAGTATGCAAAATATCGAGGAACCACTGGCTAAAATGTGACGGATTCTAAGGTTGGACAGCAAGCAAAAAAGTGAGATTCTCCCTTTTGAATCAGGAGCCCTCCTTCTTATCAAAGCCCACCCTTTCACATCAGAGTCCCCTCTTCACATCAGAGCCCCCCTTTCATATGAGAGTCTCCACTTTCACACCAGAGCTTCCCATTCACATCAGGAGATCTCTCTGATGTGAAGCCTCCTTCACATCAGAGTACTCAGTACCCCCCTTCACATCAGAGTCCTACCATCACATCAGGAGCTACAGCTGCTGCAGCATCACAGAGGACAGTAGGCAGCACAGGCCTGAATGGAGGCATCTTTTTCTGAATGCATCCCACCCTTCCTCCATGAATAAGCGTCATTAATTTCCATGGTGCTGGTGGCTGGCCTGCACCATAGAAAGTTATGGCACTGTTTGAAAATTTTACGGGCACCCCTGAGAAAGCCAGAAGGAACCCCAAGGTGCCACAGAACCCTGGTTGAGTAAGGTTGCAATAGAGCAAAGAATCTAATAAGAATCTGTCATCTACTGATCTGGCTCCAGTATCTGATTAGTTGCAATGGACCACTGTGCTTGTCACACTCATGTTACTCTGTGTAGTGCTTGACACTTTTTTTTACCATGACAATAGCTAATTACAGCTAGCATTGCTGAGCGTGAACGGAAATACTTATGTAATATTAGGAATCCAGATATGGAAATGCATAGGGTATGCATAGGTTGTTTTTAATTTATGAAACACAACAATAGGTGACTTGGAAATTAGCTATATAGTTGTCTTTATATCTTTATTTAGCTCCATCATGAAATAATTTATTCTGAAATGTACCTACCCCTAAGAAGAACCCAGCCCAGTTGATAGTTGCTTACAAAAAAATTGGATAGAGAATGAAGTGTTGCAACCCCTGTAAGATTTTAATTGCTGTCTGTGCCCCTGCTGGGCAGATTCTTTCTCTCTGTTTGTCCTGTGACCATAGTCACCAAGGACAGAAAGTAACAGGAAACCCGCCATTTAACAGTTGTCACCGGAACAGAGGGGCAAATCTTCCAATGTGGACACCTGTTTGATGAAAATTGTATAGGAGGGGGGTTTTCTTCACATTGTAGAGATTTTTGCTCACTTCTTGTTGTGTCTCTGGAGCAGGAAGTAAAGGGAAATATCTTAATTGGGACACAGGCAACAACAGAAAAAAAGCTTGACAAGGATTTTATCCAACCCCTACTCTATCTAAAACTAAAATAGAGTTTTGGCTTTACATAGACCGAGGCATCTTTGAAAATACTGTTATCAGTGTGTGATTTTTTTTTCCCTAGAGATGCTCTGTGTACATGTTGGTTGATTTCCATTTCCATACAGCAGAGAGAACATGCATATTGTAATGTACATGGGTTTTATTGTACAAGCAGTGTACAGTGAAAGCATAATTTGATTCTTCCAGAGCTCCTAAGCTCAGCCTTTGTTGTATTAGCTGGGTAAAAAAAAGGGACAAAATGGCATCAAAGCATTTAAACATTGGCATATGGCAAATACTGAAAAAACCTGAATACCATACCAAGAGGCAATTGATGTCATTGAGTGGAATGATGTATTGTACACCATGGATGGACAGGGTGACGGGTTGGCATCTCTTGTCTTGCATTGTCAGAATTGTGCAACCTAAGCTCACTTTGCACTTACTGGGTGGGACAGTCCAGCACACGGGACAGAGATTCATGATCGGAAAAATGTTTTTGGTCAGTATGTCACTCTGACCTCATGGCTTGTTTGGTACCCAAAGTCATCCAAGCAAAACAGGCCCAGGCGTTTCCCAAGCCTGCAGCAATGATTCTCCAGCTGTATCGGTCCCACAAACCTCCACATAGTTTAACTCGTTCCTATCAAAACATGAGGGGGAAGAATGGAAGTAAATTCTACTCCTTCTCTTAATATTATTGTCTGCAGTTGTGCCTGGCTGGCTTGTAATATTCTCCATTTCTGACTAATAGACTGATAGCGTGGAATCCTTGTATTGCAGCATAAAAGTAAATGAGTACTGTACTTTTAACTGGTGTTATCTGGAAATGGGAAGACAATCTGGAAATAATAAACGTAATATGTGCATAACTGATAAACATCTACACAAAGGCGAACTGAGGAAGAAAGAGATTGTATGCCTTGGTGCATGTGATACATTTTATTTCCTCAAAGAAGGATCAGCAGCTGTTCACCCATGGTGTTAGTTATATATCAGCTTTAGAGACCTAGCTGCCACAAGGATTACTTTTAATGTATTTAGAAAAGGGAATTTATTTCTGTGATAACTACTAAACAATTATATTAATTACCACATTATGGCCATGCTGCATATGTGCGCTCTACTTTCAAAGCAGCAGTGTGCAGGCAGGAGATTGTAAAGCCCCATATAAGTGAATCATGGAAATTAGATGATTATTGTTCTATATATCAGGGGTAGGCAACCTCAGCACTCCAGCTGTGGTGAAAGTACAACTCCAACGAGGCATTGCAAAACTCTGATAGCCACAGGCATGACTCCCAGTGGCCGGGGCATGTTGGGATTTACAGGTTCAGCTGGAGTGTCTAGGTTGCTTTTTCCTGCTCTATAGTAACTAATCAGCTTCATGGTGTTGCTCTACAAGTGAAAGGATGTTTCAGGCAGGTGTATTTTTTAAGTTGTTGTTGGACATATTGCTCCTTTTAAGTTATAACTGTTAGAGCAATTACAAAGCTGTGGATCTTTTTCTATATGACAGATGTGATATTTGAATATAAATACAAATTTGCCAGCCCAACCAAAGTGACTTAGGTTTGTGGCTTCTGGGTTCAATGAGTTATTGTTGAACTTGGAATTTACTTTAACAACCAACATATGAGCCGATATATTCTCCAGATGCTAAATGAAAGGTTAAACTGTTGCTAGCATATCTTGTAAATCGAGCAGTGTTTCTTCCTGCACAGTAAAACAACCAACCCAATACTGGACAAAATCCCAGGAGACAGGTAGCCAACATTCTTTAAAAATACAGCTGGCACCTAACTTTTGAGGTTTTCTCTAGTTGCTGTCAATGGAGCTGGCTCCACAAAAAAATACTGCAGGCTCCTGGATTGGACAGATTGGACAGACTGGCTCCTGAATTCCCCAAAAATGTGTCCACCCCTGGGCTAACCACCCCTGGACTAACCACAATACATGCAAAGGGTTAGGAAAACCTGCCTTGTAAAGGAGAACCAGTATTCACAAATTATCATTTTTTCACTAAATGCTCCTGAATTTAACATACCTCTGCCATAATAGGTATCTTTATATGAGGTTGTGGGTCTATACAAAGATTATCAAATAATGGGTAAAATGTAAACCCTGAATGCAAATCTTCAGCCAGTAGAAAAGTTATAATTTGAGCCTGATAGCTGAAGTTTGGCAGCTCTCCACAAAATGAGGGGTCCCTCTGAAGAAATCTGGATTACTCAAATTGAAAAATCCAAGTGTAGTTGAGCCAAATTGAGTGCCAAGCAAATGACTGAAGAGCCTAAAGTTTTTTTATTATTTCCACAAGTGGCATCAAGAAAACAAAAGGCAGCCAATGTGTTTTGGGGGCCACATATGCCCCTTCAACAATGTATCACAGAGCTCCTGGGCAGTCCAATCTATGGCAGGAGATGATTAGAACAACAATCAGTGATCAATTGTAACAATCTCCATTATTCTACCACTGATGCTGGCACAACTTCTTACTGGCTGTTGTTCTAAATATCTCTTGCCATGCATTGGGATTGATTTACCAAAGGCAAATAGGCTGTTCACTTTGCAAGGGAATTTGCACTTTGCAGGGAAAGTTTCCCTTAAATTACTGATTGTAGTGAAATTGATTGAGTGACAGAAGTCAGCAGCGCTTCACCTCATTCATTAACTAAGGGGAAATTTTCCCTGCAAAGTGCAAATTCCCTTGCAAAGTGAACAGCCTATTTGCCTGTTTGTAAATCAACCCCATTGATGGAGGGGGTTTGCGGTCCCGGAAATGCGTTGGCTGCCTATTATTTTCTCATTGCCACTTTTGGAAATAATAAAAAAAACTTGTACTCTGCATACATTTGTATGTTGCTTATTTTGGCAAACTATGACAGGGTGGTGTGTATAGGTGATATTTCACTTGCAAGTATAGCCAACTATCTAATGGCTAACCCAATGGCTTGATTCTCAAATATTAAAACTAGTGTGATCCGGTTTCCTCTCGTACTCCAAAGACATGCTGGAAGGTTAATTGGCTCCTGTCTAAAATGGCCCTGTGTGTATGCATGTGAGCTGGGGACCATAGATTGTAAGCTGCTCGAGGGCAGGGACGGATGTGAATGTGCAGTATGTAAAGCACTGTATATATTGACAGCGCTATATAATTACCTGAAATAAATAAAGTTCCAAATTAAGATTTCTAGCACAGTTTTGGGGAAAAAAAGCACAATATGTAGCTATTTGTTATTACGACCACAAACTGAGAATGGAGATGAGCAAAGTTTAAAAAATCCACTCTGACAAAAGTGTGTGAATTAGATTTTACCTTAATTTTTTTTTAAACTTGCACAAAATTAGCTTTAATTTAATTCCCACATGTTGCTATAAGTAACATAGTTGTTTCAGATAAAAATGAGGTCAGTTGTTACCTAGACTATAGTTTCACCCATGTAGCATAGATTGAACTATTTCCCAGTATGCATCAGCAAAGTAAAATAAGCTTTTTTTATAAACCACTTATGTTTTAATAGAAATGGCCAACTTAAAAAATAAAATTAGGGGAGTGGAGACCCCATAGGAGCTAACAAATAGTCTAGGGCTTGATCTCCTGTATCTGAGTCCCAGCAAAAAATGCACCCATTGTACATCTGTTGGGAATGTCGCCTGCAGGCATGACAGGGGTCACAGAACATTAACATGGAGGGAACCTCTGTACTAGACCTTTACAGATGCATCTATTACATTCCTGCCTAGTTAATGGAAAATGATATATTGTCTCTGAGAAGGATTTATTTTTTCTAGATGGAAATGAACAAGTATTTCTTGATTTTTCAGAAGAGAATAACTTTTTCCATGCATTGTGAAAGCTGTGGTTTTCTAAAATGACCTGGTTAATAAACAAGCTATGGAACAATTTCATAACTGAATAACTGAATATGCAAAGTTTCAGTTACATTATTAAAGTTGGTCTCTACCCAAATATTAAAGAAGTTAAATATTAAAATGTAGATTTGCAGTCAAAACTTTCTTGAATACGATGTGGAAAGTTAGAATCTGCCAATGTATTATTGCTGCTTGTGTCCACACTGAAAAGATTTACCCCCACTTCTTCCCCTTATGACTGGTGCCACAAGGGCAATATTTTGTTACAGGGGTACGAGTTAAAAGCTCTGTTAGCTGGTTCTGGTTCCTGTTGTCTCTAAATAGAAGCTTTCCCCGCACTATTTATCCCTGTGACTGGTACAGAAAGTCAGGGTAAAATGTCCCAATGGAGAAACAGACAGCAATTAAAGCCTGGCAACGGTACTAACACTTTACTATGCTATCAATTGGTTAGATATCTATGTTGATGCCATCTTTGGCTCATCCAACAGGCACCTTTGTAACCGAATTTTTAAAATTGAAAAAAAAGTATAACTACAAATTGAGATCTCCATAACCATAGATAAGGTCATTCTGGATGTAGTGTGCTGTTTGATTTTTGGATAACATATGATGCACCATAGTGTCAAATATAGTTGCAATATAATTCAATACCGATACCGAAAAGTCCCATTAAGGAAGCCAGGCGGCGTGTAATGACTCGCCACCTGGCTTCCTGATCAGCAGGGAAGCTGTCTCCATGATCCCTCGCCACCAGGTGATGAGGAATCACGGAGCCGGCTTTCTGGCCAATCAGGAAGCTGGGCCCCATGTAATGATGTGTTGCCCTGCTTCCTTATTGGTCAAGAAGCTGGCCAATCAGGAAGCAGGGCAACGTGTCATTACACGGCGCCCGGCTTCCTGATTGGTCGGCAAGTCATCTCCATGCTCCCTCATCACCAGGTGACGAGGGAACATGAAGCCGGCTTTCGGGCCAACCAGAAAGCTGGGGAGCGTGTAATGACACGCTGCCTGGCTTCCTGATTGACTGTCTCCACGCTCCCTCTTCACGAGTGACGAGGGAGCATGGAGAAGACTTCCCGGCCAATTAGGAAGCTGCGCAGCGGTTTCCTATTACCGGAAGCTCATGTATCGGGCTAGGCATCGAAGCATTTGGGAGAGTATGAGTACGAGTATGAGTATGAGTTTTGATCAATTCCCCCCCAACAGTGTACCCAAGAAAAAAATATTATTCCTGGTAGAAAGTGCGATCTTACTGTTTTGCTTCTGTAAACTATCCCTCAGACTGGCATCCAAAGCTTCACCCATGCTGTGCCTATCATCTGGAATGTTCTCCATATCTCTGCCCAGCCACTTAAGCTCTCATTACGAATGCACCTGCTTAGGGTAGCAAGTCATATTCTTCATTTGTTACCTAAACCAAATTCATAATCCCATCCACTGTGCATAGAATGTAATCAACTACCACATAGTTATCTGTGAATTTATCTATAAGACATTTCTTTTATTTTATATACCCTCCATTCCCCTGAATCAGTTATTCTTCGGGATGCTTTTATATCTGCTCCTCCGAGCATAAGAATCTTAACTTCATTCAACCTATATAATTATTCTTACAAACTTGATCTTTATGTTTGAATTGAATACATCTTTTTTTTTTTTTACAAATGCCCATATGGTTTTTAGAACTATATGGGGAGTCCTTCTTTTTCTTTGGTGTTTTAATGCACATACTGTAACTGCAGGTAAAAATTGGTATTATTAACGCAACTGGTAAATTCATGTGTGGGAGTACACTCTGAATGCCCACATATAATAATGAACAAACATAGACCGTGGAACCTTTATAACATGAAACAAACATTAGATAATGAAGCACTGGTTGTGCAGGGTCGTCCAATGAGTTCTGTCAAATCAAATTGATATATTCTGTCCATGACATTTGTGTGTTCTCTTTATGTGGGGGTTTCCTCTGGGTGCCCCACTTTCCTCCACAAAGCATCCTTATATGAAGCCTAGCTAACAATCACATAGAGCCGTACATCTGTGCAGGAGGTCATGTCTATGTGCCCAGGGAGGTACTGGTATTCCATGCAGCCAAGAGTGGCCCTACACTATTCACCACTGGAGGTGAGGGGGTTGGGTTGTGATGGTAGCTGGAGCTGTATGATCCAGGGTGGTGGTGGTGCTGGTACTGCTTGGTCTGGTGCCAAAACAAGGTCCGGTGCAATCTGAGAAATAGGAATTGTAGACCTTGGATCTTCAGGATTCACCAGTAAGTCTCCTGTCAAATTAAAACATCACACTTAAGTTGATAAAATCTTACTTTTATATGCATTCAGATATCTTTCTTTCTTAATGACCTGTAATCATTTTCCGGATGATATAAGTAACATGCATATCATAAGGGGCAATGTAAAAATGTATGTATATTTACAAATTGCAGCAACCCAACAGCAACGGATCACCTAAATTTACAAGTGTACCTTTATAAAAAATGTAAAAAAAACAACATACTGTAGTTATACTAATGTTAATAGTGCTAAAACATTTTATTCTACAAGTCTTTCTTATTATTTTTCATAGCTGGTAAATATATACTTTCAAGCACTTTTTCCAATGTCTGACAGGGCAGGAGGCTGCAGAGGATCGCAGCCCAGGGAGTCCCTACACTTTTCTCCATGGGGGGGTGGAATGGGGGAGGGATTCTGTAGGTAACCATGTACCACATGCTGGGGGGGGGGTGCACAGTACCTCTTTCTGGCATCCTGCCCAGCTCACTGATATCACTGGGTGCCAGGAGCTGGGCGGGACGCCAGCCAAGAATCCTGTTCAGCTCATGGCAAAAAGTGATGTCAGTGATGTAAGAGCTCTTAGCATCCTGGGATGCTCTGCCTGGTAAAGGGGTGGCAAGCACACCTTCTGCCCCCCACCATATAACCCAATGAGATTACGTCGGAGGCAACCGCTGCCTCATTATAGGGACGGCCCTGCATATAGCCATCTGTTAATATCAATGATCTTTACTTTATATTAATACAGATAATATACAGTATTACACAAAATGTTCTACTGACAGGTGCATAAAGTTGACAGGTACATAAAGTTGTACAGCAAAATGTTGCAATAATTTGAAACAACAGGACAGAGTCTTGACATGTTGCAGATTTATCACTTGCCCTAAGAGCAACCATTTTGTTTCAGCAAAACGAATGCTCAGCAGTGAAAGTGCCCTAGATTCTGATAAATGCAATGGAAACTAAATCCCAACGGTTTTTGCTTCCTATTGCTGAGCAAGGCTTTGTCTCTCCTGTGGATGATACAGAATAACAACATTCAAAGCTTCAGCACAGCGGCCCCTCCATAGATATGGATACACAAGACATATTAATGTGGGCCTTGGGAGATAGGCTTATGGACAAGCTTTTCTTTTCCTTACTCACATCTGCACATCCCGCTGTTCTCTCACTGTGGTCAAAGCAGTTGATGAAATGGATGTATCTGGCAGGAACGCTATGCTTTCCTTCCAACAAAAACAGAATATTCAGGAAGAACAAGAAATGAGAGATAGGCTTCAGCCTTACATTGCTCTGGCAGAAACAAGCTCACGGCCCCCTGCATATTTCAGCCTTTCTGCCTTTAGCTCATTTTTAGCTCGTGGCATAAGATATTATTTGGGGCGCCAGACATTTCCCACAATGTGTCGCATCAGCACTTTTTCATTTCCAGGGACTGTGCTACTAAGCATCTCTATGTGTGGTTGTATCAGAGGATACGCTCAAGAACATAGCTGACACTGTATGTCATTGGTTCCTATTCTCTAAACGCTTCAATGCAAATATGGTATTCATTAAAAATATATTATAAAATACTCATAACTAAAACTATGTCTGGCTTTTGCAGTATGATAGCACGCAGACCAGTAAAGTTGTGAAAAATGCACTAACTCATCGCAACAAGTCAGGAATAGTCTATTAATGCACCGACTACCATATAGTGATACATGATTGGTTTCTATGGCTTACTGCACTTTTTACAAGGTTACTGCTGTCTGCATGGTCTTAGTGCATAAGACAGTATGCATCATCAGTCTACAATATCCACTCTTTTCACCCAATGCCAACAACATTTCTGCATTATGTATATATGTATTATCAAAATGTCTGACAGCAGATCTGACGTGGTTGTCCCTAGCAAACAATTAGCTCCCCTTTTAGTGGGTTGGACAATGAGTGTGATTATGTGCTATTTATTTGTGAGGATAGAACAGGTGACTCTGTGGTGCTGAAAGGACAGCTCCTCATACCTGGCAGGCAAACAGGTCAGATGCTTTTATAACCTGTTGCAAGCCACAGGTAGTCTTGATGATGCCACAGGTAGTCTTGATGATGCCACAGGTAGTCTTGATGATGCCACGGGTAGTTTTGATGATTGCCACAGGCGGTCTTGATGTTGTCACAGGTAGTCTTGATGATGCCACTGGTAGTCTTGATGATGCCACAGGTAGTCTTGATGATGCCACTGGTAGTCTTGATGATGCCACAGGTAGTCTTGATGATGCCACAGATAGTCTTGATGATGCCACAGGTAGTTTTGATGATTGCCACAGGCGGTCTTGATGTTGTCACAGGTAGTCTTGATGATGCCACTGGTAGTCTTGATGTTGTCACAGGTAGTCTTGATGATGCCACTGGTAGTCATGATGATGCCACAGGTAGTCATGATGATGCAATCTTTCTTCACCTATTAGGCTGCAGTCTCTGCAACCTTTTGTGTTTTGAAAATGTGGTCACAGAAGGGCCACATCTGTGTGTATATGCTAATTTCATAGGCCCACAGGCCTGGTAATGGGCAAATGCCAGCTGCAGTATAAGGTCAGATGCAGTTATATATTTCAGAAACTTGCCAGGTGCAATAGCATCTGCCTTCAGTCATCAAAACTTTAAATCAGGTCCAAAGCTTGCCTGCATTTTGTAAAAATTCGGTTTAAAGATGAACTCCGGACAGAAAAACCTTTATATATATTCGGCAACAGTCACAAGGGATATGAATCCACTTTGTGTCACCAAATCTATGGGCAAACACAGGTTTTACCTTGAGCAGAGCCCAGCAGTCCCCACCCACTACAGGCTTCCTATATAAAACTAGAGGGGGGGTGAATACAAGACCAGTCACTGGAGAGAGAGCAGCAGTGGCCGGTCTTTATTACAGGAAGCTGCTGCACAGAGGAAAGGTTTAATGCTGGATTACTGCACAGATCTGGAAGAAATACACAAAGCTCAACAAGATTCAAGTAACAATACACATGCCTCTTGTATGGAAACAATATTTTCTTGTCCCAGAGTTCAGCTTTAATATATGATGTGTAAAACTAGCACCAGTTAAGTAATAAGATTATGTTCAAGAGGGGAAGGTCCTACAGCCACACCCATAAAGCAATATGTAGACAAAAGAGACAGTTCTGAAGCCATAAGGCTAAGGGCTGGAAGTCATGGAGGGCTTGTTAGGCAATTATAGGACCTTCACAGACACTTAAAATTGTGTAAAAATATCATATTTTATTAAAGACATTAAAAATATGAAACATAAAAATATTTATGCATATTGGGGCTCAGCCTAAAAACTTGATAAGCATAAACCTCATATACTCATATACAGATGATGACAAGTTATGATCAATGAGTCCTTAGTTGGAATCAATGCACTGTTCCTGTTGTGGAGAATCCTCTATGCGTTTCGCCACAGCCCTGGCTTCAACAGGAGGAACATATTATGTGGATGATTGTAACCATATATGAATATAGCAGCAGCTATTCTCCCATTGGAGTGAGCAAAACAGGACTGCAGAGGCCTCAATTGTCATGACCTTGGTTCTCCCTAGGGGGCCGCAGGAGAAAACTGAGCAATAGAGATATTGCCTGTTGATTCAAATAGCATGTGTTGAGGCCTTTCAAGATGAGCAGCAAATGTACTGTTGCCGGGTCCCCTCCTCTCTCGTGCAGCTGTCGAGCTCTTGGTCCATGAACGAGCTCCTGACTTTTCAGAGGGGGTGACACCAAAATGACTGTCAGTCATTTTAGTGTCACCCCCATCTGATGGTGTCACTCGATGTGGGCCGCACCCCCCTTGTGACGCCTCTGCCTCCCTCATCCCAAAGACTTGCTGGTGGGCTAATCGGCTCTTGGCTAAATTGGCCCTGTATGTGTGTGCAATGGGGACCTTATGTGGGACTGATGTGTTTGTGCTGTATGAAAAGCGTTGTATAAAATTGTTGGCGCTATTCAATACCTGTAAAAAATAAATAAAGCATGGCACTTGCTGCTAAGTGCATAGTATGGCTTCAGTGTCATGGGAGTAATTAGCGAAGACTTATCCCTTACTGTGAATTGCAGAGGTTAAAAAAAAGAGATAGAACTACTATACTGTCATACTTCAATTTAGTTGCCAGAAAAATAGAAACACTTGCTTAGTACTGTGTTGGAAGAATAGAAAATTCATGTTCATGCACATGATTACAGAGGATGGAGGAGCTGCGAATACCAGAGTATAAAGACTTGGAACGGATCCTGCAATAGAGAGAAGTGTTCCCAATATTTAGGCTGAATATGGACAAACCCAAAGGGTTAAATAAAAGATTCAGCTTTAAATCCTACCTGTGAGATGTGGCTGTTAGTATTATTAATTGTTTGGAATATCATGGGTTAGATCCTATTATTAGTCTTTCCCCAAACTTTAGGGACTGTTCCTTGATATCAGAAAGGTGGCAACTATGCTTTCCTATTCAACATTACACCAGAATGTCCAGCTCTCTGGGCTTCTGTTAGCCACAAATTAGTCAACTTTGCAACAAATTAAAGTATTGCCAGTGAATCAATAAACAATTAATAGAAAGTACAATAACTTAGTGAAAATTGATAGTGGGGTTTTCATAAAGATGGCAGGCTAAAAAAAAAGTGCTTCCCCTTTGAGCAAAAAACAAAACAAAATAGCATTCAATGGCAAATTAAAGAAACCTAGACAAGAAACGCAGAGGCTGCCTTTGCTGACCTCTCCAAAAAGTCTTGTTGCCTGAGCTGCCACCTTGCACTTGTTGTGGGTCAGTGACTCTGAAAGTGCTGAAGCTAGAGGATCAGAAGGGGGGTGGCCACAGCGTCCTAGGTTGCTAAGAGATCTTAGCCGGCTACAGCATCACAGGTTGCTAAGATATCTTAGCAACCTGTGATGCTCTGGCCGGCTTTCCGTCCAGCTCACTGGCGTCACCAGTTGCCGGGAGCTCTGGCTGCCAAGATCCTGGCAACCAGTGATGTCAGTGAGCTGGACGGGACGCTGGGCAGAGCCGCTGACCACACACACTTGATACCAGCCCCCAAAGATAAGTAGCTGATAGCACCCCAATCACTGCCCACCCCCGAAATGTTCAGCAAATGATAGCATCCCAACCATGGCCCCCCCTTCCTGGGAACAAACATTAGCTGATAGCATGCCGCCCCACCCCCAGCCGGCGATTAGTGTAGGGACAGCCCTGTAATCTACAGGCAATTGAGACAGAACCAATTAACCTACCTGCATGTCTTCAGAGTGTAGGAGGAAACCCATGCCAGCACAGGGAGAACTTGCAAATTCATTGCAGATAGTATTCTGGCCAAACCTTAAATTCAAACTGGGGATCTTGGTACTGCAAGGCAGAAGTACTAAGCACTGATCCAATGCACTGCCCAATCAGTCATATGCATGATCATCTTTCCATGCAAGTGTTCACAGATTTGTACATTGATTGTATGGACCATAGGGACAAAGCTATATGGAAGCAGCTTTCATAACTGTACCAGCATCTGTCATTCCTAATAACATTCTGCTCATACCATCCACTATTGTTTCCCTGCATCTCAGCTCTGAATGTTTATATGAAGGAATAAACATCATGTAAAGGTCAGACACAAGGGGCTGTTTGCATCACTTCTCCAGGGAACTGGCTGCTATACTGTTCAGGATCAAGATAAGCAAAATGTGATAGACACTGATGAGCCTGTTTACAAGTGTTAACGGTTCATTCTTCTTTCACCCTTTCTAAACAAATAAGAGTTCATTAGATGAACGGCTTTCACCAACATAAAATAGACCTCAGAAAAACCTTGTTGGTGAGAGACCTAACACGTAGGTGGCTTTTATAGATGGGTCCAACACTCATAGCCAGGTGTTAAGTGTGTGAGTATATGTGTGGGAGAGTGAACCGCCATAAACTATGCTCTTAAACTTACAGACACATTGATAAGTATGCAAGGTTCACTGGAATGTGGTCACAATCCTTTAGGAATAATACCATGTAGCCTTCATTTTTTTACCAGATGGTCCTTGCCCTGAACACTTAATGCAAATGCTTCCACGCAGTAACCCTATGACATAGAAAATTCCTTACCTCCATTTTTCATGGACTAATTTGGTAATATATGGATCTATGTTAAGTGCTTGCCTGATGCACATGAAACAAGATGCATAAACAGTGGGTTCTGTGGGAGGTTCAGAATGTATGTCATTAGCTAGACTGCTTTAGCTAAACCCACAACCCATGAAAAAAATGACCTCTGTTAAGATGGCTGTAATACCTTTAATATTGTAAGATTTATTACCCACTTAAAGAGCAGGTTCAAAACCAGTTATCCTAGCTTGATTTTGGCAGAGTTTGTGTAATTTCACCACCCAAGTCAAGATGTCTTCACCAAAAAACAAGATCTTATTTTCCCCACCTGACATATTTTGTACTTCTAAAGACAGTAGTGTCACTTGCCCCCTGTTGGGTTCTCTATAGGAATTAAACCCTGAAGTATAGGGGACAGCACTTGCAGGAGATAGGGGGAGGATTGGGCCAAGGCAGGATTGGGCACTGTGCTAGGGAGGTGCAGCTGGGTTGGTAGCTTTTCCATTGCTGAACCATCTTCTGCACTTTGCAGGTCTAAGATGTCAAATTGGCAGCTCAGTCCTGCAGATTACATTGAAAGATCAGCCCTCCTAGTGTAATTCATGGACTGCTATCAGTGTGACATCCACCCACTCTTTGTCAGGAATGCTGACACTGATCCTGATAAACAGAGCGCAGTGCACTAGCTGTCAAACTGACAGCAGAGCAATGCTGATTACACTGGGAGAGCCACTGGGAGAGTCTAATCTGCAGAGCTATACTTTGAATATTATAGCTCAGTCCTGCTATTTATTTCTTTATTAGCGTGTAGATTGTAAAAAAGAAAATTAAAGGAGAACTATGGGGTCAGTGTTTTTCCCCATAGTTCTCCTTAGGGTAACGGGAGGACACAAACTAGCGTCCTCCCGTTACCCTGAGCTCAGTATACCGCGAGCTACAAATCGTGGTATACTGAGACACCGCAGCCGGAGTGGATCCTGACTTAGACGACAGGACCCGCCCAGCTGCGTGAGTGACAGCTGGCTCTGCCTATCTAGAGGCAGAGCCAGCTGTACCCGCCCGCTCCCCCGACCGTTCCGCCAGTCAGCGCTGGCAGATCGGAGCGGGGAGAGGGGAATCCAGCCTCTCCCCCTGTCACGGCAGAGAGCCGTGACAGGATCGAGAGGTGAGCGAAACCGGTATGTGTTCGCTCACCTCCCGATCTACTGAGCCGACCTGTGACAGTCTCATTGTCACAGGTCGGCTAGAACTACGAGGTGAGTGAAAAGCACTCACCTCATAGTTCTCCTTTAACTACACTTATTAGCCCCTTATTAACCCTTAATTTTGTACTAACTCACCTCTCT
Organism: Nanorana parkeri; assembly: GCF_000935625.1. Classification (NCBI taxonomy): domain Eukaryota; kingdom Metazoa; phylum Chordata; class Amphibia; order Anura; family Dicroglossidae; genus Nanorana; species Nanorana parkeri. The sequence goes on along the minus strand of NW_017308460.1, from coordinate 17,008 downwards.
CTTGTTTGATCACTCTGGGGTAACCCTTTTACTGCTGCTACCATATACAGTACATTAGCAGCTGTGATTTTATATTTAAGTTCAAGTGCTGTCTGTGCTGTATATAGCAAAACTGATCTGGCCACCCAATTACTTCCACAGTACGACATCTATATTGATGAGCTGTAAAGGTATTTTTTAAAGCATTGCTTATTGATGATTATGGGTATTGTAGCTTGTCACTATTTTGTGGTCACCGTGAACAGGTTAACTACATCGCAACGCCTCTCCCCATCCCGTAGGATCGTGTTTGGATCATAAGATGGTAAACTTGGAGCCGATGGACAGCGGCTGGCTTTCTATATTCTGCAGTAGCCTAAGCGATGTACGTGCAGATGGGTAACATCCACCCAGAGGTGCTGAACATTTTTTATACTGCAATTCCAAGTGTTACAATATTGTCTCTTAGAACCCCGTGTATTGGTTTCCCATTATTTAGGGATCCCAAAATGTATTTTTTTTTTATCAACATTTCACTATCAAATCTTTTTAAGGTGTCATTCGAACCTAAAAAAGAACACATTTGATCTAGGCAAGTATATGAATTTAACATACTGTATATCTAATGTCAAAATACCAGGACAAACAAAGCGGATTCAGACAGGGAAAAAACCTAACAAGGGTTCTAACCCTCCAGAGCACTTGAAAGGCTTTGAGAAGAAGGATGAATGGAGTTCAGTAAGAAGTAATGAAACTACTGAGACTATTGAATGTAGTGATTACTGACTAACTCCACTGTGCTACAGCCCATTAACTTTCTGTTTAGGCTTTGCACGCACAGTCCCCAACATTAAAGACCAAGATATCCACTTCTGAGTAATAGCTGGAGATCCTACTGTCTTGGCTGGCTTTATAGCTATCTATGCTACCTAAATATAGCTCACATAGTGCTTTGACCAGGCCATTCCATATTTACATCAAAATAGGGTACCTTTGAGACATAATGCTACTGTACACAGTATTATCAGGACTTTCTGCCTGAATAAGACAAGAGCTAATTTAATGGTGGCAACACCCTGTACAAGGTGGCCCAAAATGGTCCGGAGTATTGCTATGGTACTACTGGCAGTAAAGTAAAGGGAATGCACACACAGTCCAGAAGACCTCCCAGTGTGTTATGGTGGACTAAGAGGATAGCTGCTTGTATGCTTCATCACATGCAACTTCAGTCCAAACAGCATAATCAAGATCACACAGCACAGTGTAAACAGACAGTGACCCAGGAGCAGAAGGAGGATGTGTAGAGAAGTGTTGGGATGTATTCTTCGTTATGTCACTTCCTTCGAGAGCAGTCAAAAATCTCAGGCCATGGAGAAGTTCACATCCCTGATGAATGATTTCTTCAGCCACTATTTGTCTTTTTATTTCCTCCAATGCCTAAAACAGCCCATCTACCTCCTTCCCCTGCATCTGTGCTCCATCCTGTGAACATACCAACATGGATATATATTTATAAACTGATGTGGAGGTTTATCATTCGGATCTTACTATGCGCGCTCGCTAATAAACTCTTCACACGTCAGGAGAAATCCATTCATTTCAACACATAACAAAACAGTGCAGAACTCTGTTAAATAACAAAAAAATGCTGTTTGAATCCAAGAAAGTACAAGTGAATCGCTTTAAAGCAAAACTCCAGTCTAATAAAAAATCTGTATATTGCTTAATAATTAGAAGCAGTGGAATCATGAAATGTAACCCAATTACACTTTAGACTAATTCCTTGCAATGGGAGAGGAACAAACATGCAATCCAGTACCCAATATCATTAAATAATAATTGTTCCTGCCTACCTATCCACTACATGATTATTACTGCTTTTGTGGCTATGTTTTCAATAGATCAGTCATTTGCACAAGCTCAGTAGTCTATATGTGACTTACCAACCATATGGTATATACAACAGTGCAAAGACTGAAATGCTTAGATGAGCTTAGTCATTTAGGTATCACAGACATTTCAGGTAAATAGAAAGCAGTGGACAAGGGTAGGAAGGGATATGACCATTAGTTTATTGCGTAAATTGAGAGAAGTGGATAATGGACAGTGGTCAGACTAATTTGTTTGCTGGCACATTGCCATTTCTTATGCACTCTTTGAGGCAGCGTCTATCCCAAAAGGGTAAAACAGGTAATATTTTAGGAAGATCCCTCTACCTCATCATCTCACATCATTAAACGTTGCATTGTTGAACTGCTAATATGACTTGCGATGCAGTGGTGGCAGCTTTCTTGTTAATTTCCTTACTACAACAGACCAAGCCCAGGCTCACACTTCACTGCAACAAATACCATGAATGAACAAGGTATCCACTCCTAAACAGCAAATCTCTTTATCTGCTCTATACCATACAATTAACCAGTGGACTCTCTTACCTCACCAATGACCCACTTTGCTGAACAGACCTTTCTCTGCAACAGGACCCTTCTGTGTAGCAATTCTCTAAGCTAACTTCCCATATAGTCTGCCCTAAAATTTGCAGAAAAGAGGGATAATTGGGTCTACCTTGCACAAGTGCTCAGCACCACCCTACCTAACAGGAGGCCTGCTAATCTCACACAGATCTGAATGTGACCCTTCTCCCACACATAAACCTGCTAAACTCTGATATTCCAACCTTGACATTCACTCACACCAAAATCTTGGCTAACCATGTGGTGGCTCACCACCAATCACATGGGTAATTACAAAACTGAAGAATGCCGCGCTTAAAAGCTGACAAACAAGATACATCAACAAATATTCAATACTTAGTAATAACAAGTCATGCAATATATTATACACAACCCACATTGATACTGCTCCTTTGTGACAATCCAATAAGAGTTGGGTAAGCAGTCTAATAAAGTAATATGTGAACAATAATTTTTCACTGTGTCCACCTTTGTATAAAATATATCCAGCAGAAGTGAATTCCAAAATGTCACCAGAGCAAACGTTTGCAAGTGTCTCCACCACAATCACCTTTCAAAGTGCCACTCACCTGCCTTTCAGACCCTTGTATAAAGGTCTAGCAGCGCATGGCCCTTTTTAATATACAGGCAAGGAATTGGAACCCACCGCTCAACAGACCAGCATTCATCGGACCTCTTTTCTTGAGTGCTTCACACTATCAGTGCCTTTTGCCCCATTACCTCCAGATCTCTCAATATCCCTCTTCGACTGCTTGACAGTACATATTATGGAAAGTGCTTTATAGTGCAACCCATTAGATGATAAAAAACGCTTTATTAAAATACTACTCACATGTGAAGATGTGAACACTCGCATAAAACAAAGTAGCCAGGGAATATAAATTGTTTGTCCATTCTCGGTAACGATACCGGCCGTGCTCCCCAGCTCCACCCTACGTAGGTTACGTCGAATACACGACTTCAAGTAGTAAAGTATATCACAAGCACACCATGGTTAAATCTTCAGTAAGTGATCATTTTATTGATGCACACACATCTTGTCACATCGCAACGTTTCGGGACCACTCGTGGTCCCTTCATTAGGCATGATCATAAAATGATCACTTACTGAACCATGGTGTGCTGGTGATATACTTTACTACTTGAATTTTAAGCGGCTCCATCCTCAGTCACTACAGCACCCACCGCAAGGGACATACCAGGAAGGAGTGCGGTAGGATTCGTCGTCACTAATTATTGGATATTTGTTGATATATCTTGTTTGTCAGCTTTTGAGTACGGCACTCTTCAATTTTGTAATTATCTATTATAATATGATTTTTTTTTTATAAATTCTTTTATTTATCTTTTTTGTGTTTTTTGTGGAGCAAACATAGAAGCGTATATAGCAAGCAGGGGAAACAATTCCCAACGTAGAAGCAGTGGACGCAGCCACGGAACAGATACAATGCAATAAAAAGAAAAATGGAGAATACATCATATTGCAAACTTTAAGCTTTCACAACCCTATGGTCAATAGACTTAATGAAGGCCCCCTTTGATCTTACGCCAGATCGTGTGCAGACTATATTGTGGGTTCGCGGGAGGGTCGTGCGATCCCATCCCGGGTCCTCGCACATCTGAGTGGAACGCTCTAGGCGGAGGGGATCCTGCCCACCTCCACCAGCTCAGCTCATCGCCCATCCATGGCATAACTCGGGTGGGTGATCCGCGAAAGGCTCACTGGCACCACGTCAAAGGGGCAGGTAAGTATTTACATACTGTGGGTAGGGTTGTTACTGATTAGCTAATATAATATGATTTAGGGCAGGTTCACACCATTTTCCGGACCAGATCTGATCAGGAAAATGGTGTGAAACTGCACGCAGTTCCAGTGCATTCCAGACCAGACAAAATGAGACTAGCACTATTTTTCTGGTCTGGAACGGACTGCGCTGGTGTGAACAGAGGCCAGATATAGCATAGGGATACATTAGGATGCATTTTGGGTCTGGGAACAATCTGGTCTGGTCTGGAGATGATCTAGATGTGGTGTGAATAGGCCCTTAAGATTTAGTGCACAATGCTGTTATAGGTGCTGAGCGCAAAGTCTTTCTTTTATATTGTACCAATCACATGGGGATGGATTCCTGTGGCTTAAGGGAGGCTCTTATAAACCTGATAGCTGGATGTCGGCTTACAAAGGGAACCTGTCACCCTTTTACATATTTACAATGCATAATCATGCACGCTTAGCTTATGTGATAGTCTGGCTGTATGATCAGAACCATGCTATTTTTATAGACACCTTTAGAAGGTTACAGTGACATGCAGCCAGTCATAAAATGTGTATTATGAGGCACAAGTAGACAAGCCAGATCAACAGTCCTTACCTATATATTTTTATATTATATATACTATTGTCACTATTGTCACAGTGAAGCATATACATTGAAATTCCTTTCCAATTATACTAACACATTTTTAACTGGCATTCTTAACCTCATCTTTTGGGATATAATCATCTGCGAGCTCTGACAAGAATAAATATTTAAAACAGATTTGTACTGTTAAAGAAATAACTTTAATAATGAAATGTAGTTAGGACTAATCTGTTACACATACATTCTTATGAAGTAGAGGCAACTTCCAGAAGGGTCAAAAAGGCTTGCCCTCATTACTGCCCTTGACCCTTTAACTATATGTGCCCCCGACCACACAGTGGATCCCTATAAATTGTTATAAATGAGCTGGTAATACAGAGGCTCCCAGTGCATTTGGATAGATTTTCAGTTCACAAGTGGTTTTAATGATGTTGGACTCTCTGGGACAACTTCCAGGCATTTTCCATACCACCAGGCTCACTGTATTCTGAATATTAGGAAATACGGTAGCACGCCCGTGAGGCCTCCGGGTGGTGCCTGCTGCGCCAGTAGCGTGTTTGTCTTTTCTTCTTTATTGAGGTTTCACAGTTCTTAATTCCTTACCCTCCACTTAACCCTTCCCTGTCACAGCACCATCATTCCCTCAGAGTCTGGGGCTAATTACCAGAAAATAATGTCTAGGGGAGAAGGTGACAGGGAGTCTGCCTGCTACATCTGCATTGAGTAATGGCTTGTACTCTGCACAGCATACTCAACAGGCGTCCAAAAACGTTATAACCATTTGAAGCTGAGCAAATAAACAAAATGTTAGTAATATCTTTTCTTTTGTCATCAGCACATATCTAAAATGAAGATCTTTCAATACACGGAGCAGTAGAAAGAGAGGAGTGGCCTACTTGAGAAAATAATTACCATTCAGACTGTGATATAAGCTGCCCATTGCAAGTGACCAATCAGGAGTGTTAATGCATTGCAAGTATCAGATCTCTCTTTTTCATCAAAGAATCAAAAGCCATTGTGCTAATACGTAATGAGTTCTCATACATGTTGGGACCTGATCAGGTTTGGAATAGAATTGTACAATAGTGGGGCTCCATCTTCAGGGATACTCCCCTCAACTGCACTGTAGCCCAAAAATGTTTTAGTTAATTCAATCATGGATGGCGATCCCTTGCGTAGTATAAAATAACTTTTCCAAATTTGTATGATTTCAACCTTAACAACAAAAGTTATGTTTATGGTTACCAACCATCAAGCACATCCAAACAACCGTTCTTAGGGGAATCATGTCAAACATGGCTGGAAACATTTAAAAAGAATTTACAAATATATCCTTGTGCTGGTCAGGCAGGCTTAGATTTGTCTCATTTAGGCATGAATAAATGATGAAAATAATTATAGTCTAAGGTTTGCTAAATGTCTTATTTTTTTTAAACATGAATTCCAGCAAAATGTAAGTATGTATTATTTGTTAGGATATTGTACATTTTTCTTCTCCTAGCATATTTCTTGTGATATTAGGATCACATGCAAGACAGACTTTTCTTTTCTGGTGGATTTGATTAGGGTCACTCAAGTCAAGGGCCAATCATTTTTGAAGCTATAGTAAATTTATCAGTGTTGAATTTTTGCAGTTGTTTTCCAAAGATTTTTGCCCATTATACAAGCATGCATGTCATACCCCTACGGCTGTTATTGGTTGCTCTGTTGTACTTCTAATCCCCACACACCCCCACAACTGCCCTGCATAGGTGTCACTGGAGCTTCCACAGTCCGCAGGATTTGCAAGGGGAGATGACTCGCTGTCTGCTTCTTGGTGGGAACTTGGAAGTTGTGGAGTTTCTAATATTTTATATGGCTGCAAGTCACGTCAAATAGTTCGGTTTAGGCCTTGTTCACACCGAAAGCGTGTGCGTTGTAGAGCGGTAGCTGCTGGAATGCACCGTGATCGCTGTGAAACTTCTCCGCGCATTGTATTCAATGGCCCCGCTTCCGCGCCCCACCGCCCGCAGTGCGATCGAACACCTGTCAAAACTTTGTCAGCGTTGATAGGGCTTGCATGCAGAGCATGTTTGGCTGACCGAAGCAGGCAATGGCAGCTGATGTACGGCTGATTTTAGCCACTGTACAGCTGAAATCAACCGTAGAAGACTGAAGTGAATAGCCCAAGAGCATTCGGCTCACTTCACTTCGGCTGGGTTATTCACTCGGCAGCTTTGTGAATAACCCCCATTATGTAAGAACTACCTGAATTTGTGGTATGCACCGGTAATATTATTCAAAGTCACATCTTTTTGTGACAGGCCGTCCTAAGATGACCCCAACACCACATAAGTGTCACAAAAGCTTTATTAAATCACCCTGATAGTGGGGGGTTCTCAAATGTGCCTGAAAAGTGGGTGCCTGGTCATTCCCACAAGCTCAGCCATCTATATTCTATGGTTCTGGCCAGTGCAGACGGGCGGTGAGCAAAGCCTCATGGGACTTGTATTTTCACAACAGCTGGAGTGCCCAAGCTGCCTACCCTTGGTGTAGAGCGCATTGAAAGCAAATCATGTTTTGCACATGTTTGAAGATACCAGGATGTCTTTTGTACAATAAGAACTCTATTTGAGGTTTTCTTTTTTCGTTCTGTAATCCAGATTATACTTTATGTTAATATTTGTGCCTTCCCTGGCCAAAGCAGCGACTCGTTGCTGCCTATAAAAGCTTGTGCAACACAAACATTGCACTTCTTTTCATGTGCCTAGTCCTACCAAAATATCTAACATGTATGATCATTCTTGTGTAATATGATTCAGGTTTGCTGTTTTCTATTCCCCTCCTTTGGCAGCAATACACAAGTTCACTTTTTTTTTTTTCCAGTAAAAGTATATTTTTTCAACCAGGAAAGTTTGCAGCTCAATAAAGCTCTGTGTGATTACGCCAGCATAGGACTGTTGGCATGCTACCCCTTAGACACTTCACTTCATACATCAAACAAAATTATCCAGCCGCCCCCTGATCTCACAGCTGGAACCTATAACTGGGCTCCCTCTAGGTCTGAGGGACAAAATAAGCCTTCTGCTTTTCCCAATTTCTGCATACCTCCATCTAACCCGCAGCTCAGCCATAAATCTTAGGCTCATTACAAGCTGGCCGGGCTATAAAGATTCCTATTACTGGCAGATAAGAGAGCTCTGTTCTGGAGGCCCAGCACGCAGTACAGTGGACTCAGTGATGATCCAAACAATTAACTCCGTGTGTGTGTGTGGAGATTCCAGAATGCCGTACAATATCCTGCAGGTCCTCGATCACGTTCTGAGACCTCACGATGAGAAGTCACATTTACAGGCCGAATGAATGGTTCAGTGTTAGCAAGTGCTTCCCTTCAAGAGCTAAGAGTTAAAAGAACACTTTTGTAGGATTTTTTTTTTCAGGTCTGGGCCGATCTTTATAAAAAGTCAACTTCGTTATTTTAAAACTTCCTCGGAGCCTTCTGTGAAACTGCTGGTATAAATGAGGCCTGTCAAGAAGTAGACATATGGATTCTAGTTTTATTTTTTAAATTTGTTTGGAATAGTTTATTTTCCCGTGTGGAAAACAGAAAACTGCCAAGCCCTGTACGAGCGCTTTCTCAGGGCCTAATGTCCATCTTGATCTTTCCGTCATTTGTAATGTATGCTGTCAGAGCCGCGTAGAGTTTCCCACAGACGAAGAACTTCCAATGCCCATTGCGGTTTCTGTATTGGGTTGAGGACCAGTCCTCCTGGATACAATAACATAGCTGCAACTTACCGCTGTGGGTGGGCTTTATCTGGTATGAAAAGCAGAGGGTCATGTGGGGCTCAGCTGTACATTTCTGAAGGTTTTGGTTTTTAATATGTTTCCACTGCAAGGGTATCTAAACCTATTCACTTTGAAGATGAACTTCAGAATAGGCAAATATTGTCTATATATAAGAGCTATATCCTTTCTTGAATTTTGGTGTGTTTGTGTATTTCTTTCTGATCTGCAAGGCAATCGAATATAAAACCTTGCATCTATACATCTTTGCATCTATAACCTTGCATCTATACATATAAGCTCATCTATTCCTGAGCTTCATGTAATCAAGACCAGTCCCTGCTGCTCTCTCTGCTTGTGCAGGGTGACTGGTCCTTTATCCGTCCCCTCCTGGTGTTTTCTGCAGGCAGTCTGTAGTGGGTGGGGCCTGCAGACCCCTCCCACAGCTCTGCTCACTGCACAGGCTATATGATGATGGCACTGCTACTTTTAAAAGGTAATATCCATGTTTGCAAAGGCATTTGAGCACACAAAGTAGATTTGTATTGTTTGACGTTAATGAAAATGAATTAATGAAAAATGTATTTAATTGAAAGCTTTTGTGCCTGGATTCCAGCTGTAATGTCTATACCTGTCACTCACTTTCTGTCCCAATGACAACGGTTTCACCAGACACGAGGGTAAATCGGCAACAAAGACACAGGTAGAAATAAAACTCTAGAGAGTGGTTCTAACCTTCCTACTCTACTGAAAAGAAAGTATTTTTAATTCTGTCTGTGTTGAGGTTGGAGAGTTCCCCTCACTTCCTATCTGGGCAACAGTACATAAAGTCAGTATAACTCTCTCTAGCAAAGCACTGGATAGTATTAAAAGCCTAACTCTAACTCGTCCCTACTCCCCATGTCCCTTATTTCCAGGTTATAAGACTGATGGCCACTGTGCCCACTTCTCCCTTGGGACCACCAGTCTTGTAACGTCCCCAGTGTAGTCTACTTCTTTCCAACAAGGTCGTAATATTATGTCACCACTGGCTGTAGAGGGAGGACGCGGGTGTTCTGGACTCACAGTCTGTCCTGACCTCTCTCACTTGATTAAAATGTCAGGTGACTCCTGATTTGTTCCACACACCATGAGATCATACTTGGATTAACTGGCCAGAAGACACTGGTTTGTCCCGCCCACCATTTCATCATATCTGGACTAACAACCCAGGAGACTTCTGGTTTGTCCTGCCCACCATGAAATCATACCTGGACTGACAGGCCAGGAGACTCCTGGTTTGTCCTGCCCACCATGACATCATACCTGGACTGACAAGCCAGGAGACTCTTGGTTTGTCCTACCCACCATGACATCATACCCGGACTGACAGGCCAGGAGACTCCTGGTCTGTCACACCCACTCATGCTTGTTTGCAAACAATGACATCATCAACTATTTTAAGGTACGTTATACAAAAATGTTTTAGTTTTAGTTTTAATGAACACGTAAAATGTACATGGACGGCAACTAAGGGGGTATATTGAAAACTATCCCGTAGTTCCACTTCAAATTTGAAGTTTAATCTGCTCATATTTTGCAGTCCCTGGTCCCTCCTCAGTTGTCCCCCCCTCCCCTTCCTATCCCTCTTCCAGTAAAAAATACTTCTTGTACCTGCTACTCAGACCTGGCTGGGGATTGGAAGGGTTTATATATATATATATATACACACACACACACACACACACATTTCTATGATATCCGCCACCCTGCTGAGTCTGACCAATAGATTTGCAATCAGCAAAGCTCATGATTCCCGCTGATTGGACAGCTCCAGCTCTGACTGAGAATAAGGTGTGTTCAACCTCTCAGAGGAGAGACCACTACTTCCACACAGAGAGCAAGGGCCCTCCTCTAAATTGTGCTGGCAGGGGACAGGCTTTTCTAGTCAGGCTGCGGCTGCTTTTATTATTATGCAGGATTTATATAGTGCCAACAGTTTGCGCAGCGCTTTACAATATAAGGAAGACATTACAACTACAATACAAATCAAGACAAGATGCTAAGGAGGGCTTACAAACTTTAAGACTTTGCACATATTTTGTTGCCCCAGGAATGCATTTAGCTGATTTAAACTCAACGTTCATATGATAAAACCGGCTACTTACAGCTTCTCCAATTCCTGAAGTCCATTAAAAGAGCCATTTCTCAGTGTGGTTATCTTATTGTTGCTGAGGATTCTGTGAAAAAAACAGAGTAGCTTGATAAGTCTGGAGAAGAATCTATGTTTCAAAGATGGAAAGTTCTATGAGACCTCGCCCAAGAGTCACTAACACTCTTATCAAAGTGCATGTATTGCAGTCATTGCCACTCTTATCAAAGTGCATGTATCACACTCATTTCCACTCTTATCAAAGTGCATGTATCGCAGTCATTTCCACTCTTATCAAAGTGCATGTATCGCAGTCATTTCCACTCTCATCAAAGTGCATGTATCGCAGTCATTTCCAATCTTATCAAAGTGCATGTATCACAGTCATTTCCACTCTCATCAAAGTGCATGTATCACAGTCATTTCCAATCTTATCAAAGTGCATGTATCACAGTCATTTCCACTCTTGAAGCAGAATTCTACACAAATATAACAATAATATATTATAAAGTATTACATTCTGACTATGCAAAATGAAAATGTCATAACCAAAAGAAGAAAAAGTTGAGAGATCATTGGTTCATTTATTACAGGTATTTATATAACACCGACAATTCACACAGCACTTTACACATGCACATTAGTCCCTGCCCTTACGGAGCTTACAATCTAAGGTCCCCATTGCACAAACATACAGTATAGGGCCAATTTAGACAGGAGCCAAGTAACCTTCCAGCATGTTTCTGGAGTGTGGGAGGAATTCAGAGTACCCGGAGGAAACCCACGCAAGCACAGGGAGAACATGCAAACCCCCTGCAGATAGTGATCTGACCAGAATATGAACCACGGACCCCAGTGCTGCAAGGCAGAAGTGCTAACCACTACGCCACTGTGCTGCCCATAGGCAGAGCAGCATGTACGTTCTATACTTGCAGCATTTTAACTTCCTGCTGGTGTGATATATGTACACAATCCCGGCGGGTTGGCCAGTGGGTGATATTAAAGTACAAAAGTTTTTAAGCTATTTCAAATGCTGATTAAACCACTTACAATGGATGCTGCTCATTGATGCTTACATGTTTTATCTTCCTACAGAATCAGCTGGTCCCCTGAGCACTGTCCCTGATATCCTGTTTTAGGATGGTTCCTTTCCCCTGCAGGGTCCTATGGAGCTACTCTTGCATGCCCTAGTTAGCTGTATGTGTCTCCACAAACACACAGCAAGGCAAGCCACTACCCAGCTTCCTTCTCCTCCTTCCTCCCTCCTCTTTTCATGAAGCTAGCAGATGAACAGTTGCTGGAGAATGCTCTGTCACTTGTGATCTTGTACTGGACAGGGAGTTCAAGGAAGCTGAGCTAAGAGAGTTGGAGCTGTCTGGAAGCATGATGAGTGTAAGTGCTTGTGGGAAAATGTAAAGAAATAATTTGCTGGGCAATGTATATTTGTTTGATCTGGATTGAAAACATTTTGAGGGTTTAATACTACTTTAACACTGGCTGTATGCATATATGCATTAGCCATCCTGCTTACTGGTGCACTACCAGCACAGTGACCATGCGGTCACTGACAGCTCCCAGTCACTGTTTATGATTGATAGTGGGTGGGCTGTGACAATCACAGAGCTCACATATCATTGAAGCCTGCCTTCACCCTCTTGGTATCTTCTTGAGCTCTTGGTAGGGTTGCCACCTTTCCAGGATTCACCCGGACAGTCTGGGCTTTGAATGCTGTGTCCGGGTTTCATGGCAGCAGAAACCCGGACACACGATGTCAGGCAGACAGGGGCAACCAAAATTAAGATAGGGGCTACTGGCCCCCCACTGAAAATAGTCTCAACTGTGATATTTACACATGAATAAGCCATGACTCATTCTCCCCAAAAAATGTCTGCGTGTCGCTAGAGTGTTTGGGTTTCGCTTAAAGAAAAGGTGGCAACCCTACTTCCAGGGATAAAGGCTACGTTCAAATTTTAGACCATGTTTTATGTTTCACCCATATTCAGGGTGTAACTTGAAACATGGTCACATTGAGACCCCCATACCACCTTCACGACCTCCAGCTTACCTAAATCGCGGCTAAACTGTATTTACAGTATTTTTAATATGGCATGGCTGTGCCACGCAGCCACGTCATCCATTCAAAAGATCCTTTGACAGGATCTGTAAATGGAGAAAGTGCAAGTCCCATCATCACCATGGCAGAAGGACATCACCACGCTTATAGTCCATTCAGTCTTCCTCGGTCCATATTACCTAATGTCTGTACCTCAAACATGGGCATTCAGCAACATGGACCGGAGGAGCAATCAGCAGGAGCCGGAGCATTGCACTGATCATGGTTGCAATGCTTTATTGGCTCCAATGCAAAAATAAATAAAATAAATAAATAAATGCACATTTTTGTTTTCTTTATGAAGAAGTGTGCATTTATTTATTTCACAGAAAGTAGACTTTCCCTTTAAGATCGCCTTAAAAGGGCAAAGGTGAAATTATTTATTTTTTTATAATTATTATTTTTTTTTTAAAGTACCACGCACTTCGCAATAAAACCACTGTGGTCATTGAAAAGGATAATGTAACGTACAGCACATAGGTTATAACTGTCCTACTTTTTCCAAACAACACAACAGCAAGCCCATGGTTTCACATTTCAAGATCTGTGTTATCCTAATTGGAATGAGCATCATTGTCTAACCACAAAAATGTCAAGCCCCGTCATTGCATCCTGCCTCAGACTATAACCCAGGGAGCTTTGCTGGCACGGTGCCATTTCCCCCCAAGAGCTTACTATTAAATTCACAATGAATCCCAACCTCCCCCACATCAGTATCTGTAACCGTGCCACATCACTCAGCTGTTCTTTCAGACGTTTGCACACAACAGTTGTTGGTGGAAAGGATCACTTGGTAAAAATGTGGTACAGGCTCCAGATGTACAATCAATGAGCTTCTATTACAGGAAGTTGCACTCAAGGTGGGTGGAGTTATACGAGTGCCACCACTTATCCTACTTCCTGTCATTACGGGGAATCACAATACTGGGTCAGGGGTCCCGGAACATTCAGCTGGAGCTGAAGGATGGAAATCAGGAGGGCAACAGCCTTTTAAAATAACAGTGGAAAGAAAAAACAATGTATACCATTGAAGTAGGGATAGAGATAGAGCCAACTGGTTTGGTCAGGCTTCCCTTTTAAACAGGACATTTAAAGTGTGGGTCAGGGCAAAAGACAAAAAAACATATGGAGGACATCTCTGTGATACATGAACATTTCACCATGTCTTGTTCCCTAAAGACCTTCCAAGTAAAGAAAAATGACTGTTGATCTGCTAGATGTGCACTACGTTCCTATGTCTTGTGGTAGACTGACAACACACCATTTTTGTTGAGCCCTGCCGAGTTCTATTTAGCTAAACTACTCAATCCCTCGCAACTCTCTTCATCTTCATAACATGCAAATGAATTATTCTGTAATTCAAGATAAGAATTGGGAGGTTTAATTAGACCCCTTAAAGTGGAACTTTAACCCCTTTGACAAAAAATCACATCAGCATACAGCTCTGCACGATCATATGAAATCATCTTACATTCATTAGCTAAAAAACAATTATGTAATTGTGCTCAAGTGTCCCATCCAGGGAAGCAGTGCTACTTTTTTTCTCCATGGTCCCTGTGTGTGTTGTAAAGTAGCCACCGCTCCAAGCTGCCTCCCATGATGGACTACAATCTCAATACAAATTAGTAAACTAAACGTGAGATTGTAGTCCATCACAGAAGTGAGTTTGGAGCGGTGACTACTTTACAACACACACAGGGACCATGGGGAACAAACGTAGCCCCCCTCCAGAAGGAAGGACAGTGTCAGCACCCGTTCAGAGATGATTTGAGGATGTACAACCGAGTAATACACAAATAAGATACATTTCTGTTAATAGTTAGGTTACTTGAATGTATTTTTAAGGTTTAACTCCTGAGTTTAGTGTCACATTAAGATAACCAAGGAAGTCTGCAAAATGCAGAGGACAGCTCTGAATTTCTGGCAGGATAAACAGGTGTTATTTTACATTTATCGAACAGATACAACAAATCACTTTCAAATAATATATTTTCAGACCAAAAGGGAAAAAATAAGAGAAGTTCATTGAAGGCCATGCATACACTTTAAGCAACAGGTCAGAAACACAGTGCACCCACTGCCTATAAAGGTGCGCGTGGAGTAAGGTAACATTTGCAAAGAGCCAACGTAGCCTTAAAGCAGACATTTACACTCAAAAATATTATTCTATCAATGCATCTATGTATGATGATTGGTAATAACATAGACATGTCAGGTGTAAAATGCTGTGATTATGCAATACTTACACTTGCAGAGCATTCACTTCCCGCTTTAAAAGTGTAAAATGATTTCAGTTTGCCAATGCAATGCACACTGGGATTGCTTTGTCATCAGCAGAGCATTGCTCAGAAATCTCATCTATAATATCAGGAGACCTCAGGGAAAGGCATTTTCCTCCCTTGAGATGATATGCATGGTCACATGTCCTAGCCACATGTCTAGTCACATGTGCCAGAAATCCAGGAAGTGAAATGATGCGGCGCCCGGCTTCCTGATTGGCCAGGAAGCCAGCTCCATGCTCCCTCGTCATGAGGTGACGAGGGAGCATGAAGCCGGCTTCCCCCCCAATCAGAAAGCCGGGCGCTGCGTCATTACACAGCGCCCGGCTTCCTGATTGGCCAGCTTCCCGTAGCTAGGCGGGGAGTCATTACACGCTGCCCAGCTTCCCGATTGGCCAGGAAGCCGGCTCCATGCTGTCTCCTCACAAGTGACAAGGAAGCATGGAGCCGGCTTCCCAGCCAATCAGGAAGCCGGGCAGAGTGTAATGACGCGCTGACCGGCTTCCTGATACTGGAAGTATCGGGCTAGTCATCAGAGCATTTGGGCGAGTACCGGTGCATCCCTAGTTATAACTTTCCCTTACTCTATCCAAAACAAAAGGAAAAAAGGTTCAGTTCTAGTTTAACCTCTTGCCGTCCGCCCGTTGTAAAAAAACGGACGGACGGCACTGCTGCATTGGCGGGTTGCCGTCGCCAGACGGCATTTTTTTTCTGCTCGCGCG
>NW_017308460.1:0-829 GCF_000935625.1 Nanorana parkeri | reverse complement strand
CACATATAAAAAAAGGGGAAAAAACCCCCCCAAAATTGTTAACTCCCCCACCCCCACGTTTACGCGCCTATAAACGTAAATACGCGTCCTTTGCACCAGCGAGCAAAAATTACAATTGCGCTACACATGTTACATATTGCCGCGAACGTCGCAGTGAGAGCAATCATTTTAGGGCCATCAATCACTGATAACACTAAACTGATGAGCGGTAACAGCTTTTAAAGCGTCGCCTATGGCCAATTTTGGGTATAATCGTTTTTTGAGGTTTCGCGCGTGCACGCAATTTTAAGGCTTGACATGTTTGGTGTCTTTTTACCCGACGTGACCCCATCTTTTATATTTTACCAAAAAATTGGGTAATAATAAATGTTTTATCATTTAATATAGGGGAAACTGTTTTTTTCTTTTAAATTTCGGTCATTTTTCCTTAATATAGTAAAAAAATAAAAACCCCAGTGGTGAATAAATACCAGCAAAAGAAAGCTCTATCTGTCCCCAAAAAAGGGTATAAAATTCATTTCAGTACAGCGCTGCATGACGGAATAAATGTCAGTCAAAGTACTGCAGCACTGAATACTGAAAAATTGCCTGGATGGGTTTAACACCGCGGATGTCAACTGGTTAATTGTGCCTTAGAAGTATGCTAAATGTATACCTCTTGTCTGGAATTCCTTCTGAAAAATTGCAAAGCATTTCCTGGTATGTGAGGGTTACATAGTTACATAGTGGGAAAGGCTGAAAAATTACAGAGGTCCATTCAGGTGCCTAGGCACCTCAGCCGGGTTAGCCCCCCCCATATCAAAATTTTTTAACAAAACATATGCAGTTG
>NW_017308459.1:184086-195686 GCF_000935625.1 Nanorana parkeri | reverse complement strand
CCTCCCTATTCATAGTGCTTTTCGACAAGAGGGAAAAAAAAGGAAAGATACACAGAGAAATTCACTATTACCATCCAAGGTGCTATCCACTGCCCCATCGCCCCCTGCCCAGATCGTGGTCGGCGCGGGGGGATATAGCAAAGGGCAGCAAAGGATAGTATACATATTATAATTATTTTCTTCCACCGCCTCCCATCTATATTTATAGTTTAAGTATCATCAGGTTAACTGGTGGGTCGGCTTAGTGGAAGCATCGTCGGGGCCCAGGCTACATCTGATATCGGTTCTATGACTGGAACCGTATCCTGCCAGTCCGGTAGCAGTGGTATAGTGATAGATAGAGCTTCACAGAATTGTCCCAGATCTTCTGGGAACCTAAGGGCAGCAGTTTTTCCATTTTTCCTAGCTGTTAGGCAGAAGGGGAAACCCCATCTGTAATTAATGTCTGCTTTCTGTAATATTTCCAGGAGTGGACGCAGCGCCCTACGCCGCACCAAAGTTTCCCTGGCAAGATCCGGGTATATGTGTATATAAGTTCCGTTAAAGTCCACTTCAGGGTGTTCCCGTAAAGCCCGCAATATGGCCTCCTTATCCGATAGGTAATGCAGGTGGCAAACAACATCCCCAAAGTTATCTGAAGTCCTATTACGGGGGTAAGATGTTCGGTGGACTCGGTCAAACAACAAAGGGGCAGTCAAATCTCTTCCCAATATTTTATTAAAGAGCCTCCTAAGGGTCTCCCCTAAGTCCAAGCCCTTCGTAATTTCTGGCAGCCCCCGAATCCGCAGGTTATTCCTGCGTCCTCTGTTCTCCAAATCCTCTAAGTAATGAGACACAGTTCTCTGGGTACAGGCCATGGAGTATACCTGCGTTTGCAGGGAAGATATTACCTTAAGATGTGAGTCCATACGGTTTTCTCCTTCCTCTACCCGCTGCAGTAAGTGTGTTACCTCTCCCCTTAGGGACAGAATATCCATCTTCAGGGATTGCTCCAGACCGCTGAGCATAATAGTAAGATCTTCCTTGGTCGGGAGAGCCCTCACCAGTTCGTCCATGGAGGGCATCAACGAGCTCTGCTCCCGCTCGTCTCCTGTTTCAGATCTAGAGGAATCTGCAGTGCGATCACGTGGGGACGGTCCGGGGGACGGGTCAGTTCGAGCAAGGGAGCTCTGCGTTTGATTCCGGGATTCAGCCGCTTGATTCCCGCCTTCAAAGCTTTCGTGGAACCAGGTCCAGTATTCTTCCCCATCGTGTATCACAGCAGCCGTCGTTAAGATGAGTATTAGGTGATTAGGTATTCGGGAGGTCTATTATCGAGGGAGAGGCATCCGGAGCTCACACTAAGCACGTCCAGCCGCCATTGTGCTCAGGCCACTCCCCCAAGACATCGGGGATTCTGTATGTTTTGTGAACTGAGGAACTCATCCAAGTGTTTTTTGAAGCAGTGTATGTTTCCCAATGATACAGTGAATTCCACAGTTTTACCAATCAAAGTAAAATATCCCTAACACAGTCTATGATTATATCTCCTCCCATCCAACTTTTTGGTGTGCCCCCGTGTCTTCCTCGAGATATTTGGTTTTAGTAATGCATTCCCAATACTGCAGTCCACATTGATGAGTTTGTAAACTGTGATCATGTCACCTCTTAAGCATCTCTTCTTTAAGGAGAACAATTCTAATTTTTGTAGGCGCTCTTGATAACTCAGACCCTGCATCCCCCTTCTTAATTTGGTTGCCCTCCTCTGAGGATTGGGGACCAGAGTTGCACCGTGTACTCAAGATAGGGCTTAGCACTGTTTTGTAAAGTGGCAAAATTATATTTTTATCCCGTGAATAATTCCCTCTTTTGATGCAAGATAATATACTACTGGTTTCACTAGCTGCAGCTTGACACTGCATGCCATTGCTGAGTCTATGGTCTATTAGGACTCCAAGATCCTTCTCCACCTCCGTTATCCCCAGTGAAACCCCACCTAAGGTATATTCAGCATGCATGTTCTTAGCTCCCAAGTGGATTACCTTATATTTTTCTAGATTAAAGCTCATCTGCCACCTAGCTGCCCATTCTCAAATTTTATCGAGATCTTACGGCAGGGATTCTATTAGACATGTGCGAATCGTTTCGTAAAATTTTTTTTTTTGGACAAATTTTCGTTATTCGGAGATTTGGATGCATCCAAATTTCCGAATAACAGGAATGGCGAAAGAAAACCAATCCAAATTTCCAAAAATGACATTTCGGATGAAATTCATTAGCATTTGTCTCTACGCATTTCCGTTTGTGGATGCATTTTCGTTGCAGCAAATTGACTAAAATTTTTTATTTTTTTAAAATGTCACTTTGCTGCAACAAAACGAAAATGAAACGGCTACAAACGTTCGTACAGACTACTGCTAACGAATTTCGGCCGAATCCGAATCTCGAAACGAATTGACTTTCGGACCCGAATCCCGAAAAACGAAGGGGTCTATTCACGAAGCGGCCGAAGGATCTAGCCGTAGCTTCGGCCAATCCTTCGGCTAGCTTCGGCCCCAGGACCCCTTCGGTTACGTAGAACCGAAGGGCTGCTGATTTCTCCATCAGGTCCACCACTACTGATTGACAGCAGCAGAGGGCGGGTACAATAGCTAGTTTGCTATTGGCTATTGCAAATTGAGATAGCCAATAGGAATCTAGCAATGCATTCCTATGGTAATTTTTTTTTCTTCTATTCTGACACGGCTCCGTGTCAGAATAAAGAAAAAAAAAGAAAAGGCAGTGTTTCTCTCCTTGGTGGCCGGGAGCGGGAGACTCCTAGAGCGCCCGGGAGAGTTTCTTTTTCTTCTTATTGTTGACGGCAGCAGAACCGCCGGCCAATAGAAAACAGTTGGGCGGAGCTAGCTGTAACTGCTAGCTCCGCACAATCGTTTTCTATTTATTTTTTTCTACTTTTTAAACTATTTTTCTGTTCTGCTCGATACCACAGAGGGACCGAGCAGAACAGCCGAGCCGAATGCCGCTGAGCGTTCTGCTCGGTCCCCCCTCACTGATACAGTGAGGGGGGGCAGAGGTGTGGTGATATACAGTAGACAGTGAGGGAGGAACCGAGGTGAGGTGATGTAAAGTGAAGGAGGGGCAGGGTTGAGACTCTCAAGGAGGTTGGGGTCTTATAGGAGAAAAGCAAAAGGAGCCCCTCCATAGTGTAAAACCGATTTATTGTATGTTCAAATGACTGTCATTTGAACATGCAATAAATCGGTTTTACACTATGGAGCCACTCCTTTTGCTTTTCTCCTATCAGATATCCGGTTTCCCCTGACTGTGAGGAGCTGCCCCCGTGCCTCAGGAGATTATCTCAGAAGCAGTTACTTTTGGCCCCAGTGAATATTTTTCGTATTACTTAGGTTGGGGTCTTACACTAAACACCAGAATGTATTAATAATCCTCAGCACCACAGTCCAGCTCACAAGATGGCGGCCATATTTCCAAGCCAGTCTGCAGTGGTGGACAGGTGGCCACAGTGCAGAGCAGATCATGCAAATCGGCAAAACAGCCCAGGAAGACGGAGACAGCACATGACATCACAGGGCAAAAAAAAAAAGATCATAACAAAGTTGCACTGCATTCTCTGCAGCTAGGGACATTTCCAGGGATGCCTGTCTCCTACAAATAGAGTTTTCAAAATGGGGATTGTCCCCGTGAAATGGGGACCAATAGTAACGTTACTGCATTTCCACAGAGTTTCTGCCTTCTAAGTAAAGGTGTATTCTCACCATGTCAAATCTCTCAGGAGTTATTCACTCACGTGGAGAAAACTGGAAGGTGATGAGAAGATTTACACTGACGACCTTGCGTGATTTCGGAATGGGGAAAAGTTCCATCGAAGAGAAAATTATTGAAGAATCTTCTTTCCTAATTAAACGTTTTGAATCTTTCAAAGGTAACATTTGACTGGTTACAACACAGACAATGTCATTTCCTTGGCCAGCGTTACATCATAGTGGTTTACTTTTTTTTTTTTTGCTTTCAACTCTCATTATAGGAAAACCATTTGATAATCAGATGATGGTAAATGCCGCGGTGTCTAATATCATTGTGGCAGTATTACTTGAACACCGAATGGACTATGAAGATCCACAATTTGAGAGGCTTATGAGTTTGACAAATGAAAATATTCGACTTTTGGGAACTCGGATGGTTGGGGTAATATATACCTCCTAGTTTTAACCATTTTTATTTAGCTTAACCTTTTCACCTATACAACTGTGTTCAGACTTAAACCTTTAACCACTTGCTGACCGGTGTGTTTACACCCCCTTCCTGTCCCGGCCATTTTTCAGTATTCAGCGCTGCGGTACTTTGACTGACATTTATTCCATCGTGCAACGCTGTACTGAAATACATTTTATACAATTTTTTGGGGACACATAGAGCTTTCTTTTGGTGGTATTTAATCACCACTGGGGGGTTTTATTTTTTACTATACATCGAAAAAGGTATCCTAAATTTTGTAAAAAAAAACCTGTTTCCCTATGAAATATTATGAAACATTATCACCACAATTTTTTGGTAAAATATAAAAGTCGGGGTCACGTCGGGTAAATAGACACCAAACATGTCAAATTTAAAATTGCGTGCGCCCGTGAAATCGCAGAAAACGACCATACCCAAAATTGGCCATAGATGACACTTTAAAAGCTTTTACCGCTCATCAGTTTAATGTTATTAGCGATTAATTATTGCTCTCACTGCGACGTTCGCGGTATTATACATCACTTCCTGCATTCAGGGACTGAGAAGAAATCAAAGGGATATTGTGTACTGATCTCCCTTTTAATCTCCACTGAGAGCATCGCCGTGCCGGTCTCAGCCGCACCGTGCACAGCGGATCTCGAGACCGACAGCGGCGACGTAGGTACGGCGGGGCACACCCGCAGCTACTGCAAGCGATAGAGCATCTCTAGAGATGCTCAATCACTTCAATGTAAACAGCCATCGCTGGCTGTTTACATTGCTAACAGTTCCTCACTCGTGTGCGCGCTGAGCCCCACGCACGAGCGGGGGGAGAGGCAGGACGTCCTAAGATGCCCTCCCGCTCCTACAAGACTCCCATCCAGCCGTTCAGGAATGGCCATGGATGGGAGGTGATTAATGTAGTTTGTTAAAAAAATGTGTTACTTTTATATATAATATCTTGTGTGTATTGTTTTCCCAAGGAGTTCATCCCTCTTCTTTATTGTACAATTTGGGTTTTATACCCCTTGGGGACACATATCCAGTTTTGAACTTTTGGGGTCTGGGTCACTTCAGTTTCCCCAGTCTGGGGATCCCCCATTCTACCAATCTATTTTTTTTAAAGATTTTTTTTCATTGATTCCTGTCCCCCAGCGCAGTACCTGGATCCCCATACCCTTTTTATGGCCAATAACTTGCATATACGGCTTCAAAAAAGGGGACAATTGATTTTCAAAGTTCTACCCCCATAGACTTGCATTGAGTTCGAATTCAAACTTTTTGCTTGTTCTAAAGTTCAAACCCAACACTGGGGTGTTCGGCCCATCACTAGTAAACATCACACAGAGAATAATGATTTAACCATCAGGCTACAAGTACAAGTGTTATGATGGAAATAAAGGACACTTTGCTGGTGATTAGTGATCACCAGCAAATGTATTATATGCGTGAATATACAAAAACTATATTGGGGAATACATAAATTAATTTTCATATTGGCCGCCGGCGTGTTCTGTGCATGCCCACCACCATCTTGAAGGCGGAGCATATTTTGTCACATGACGGTGACATCACATGCTGAACGAGTGGTGGCCATATTGGTCGCAGGCGTGTTCCGCACATGCACGCCTCCATTTTGGAGTATATCTTGGTATACACCAAGATGTCGGCGCTCGAACATGCAGGCGCCACCATCTTGGTGTATACCAAGATACACTCCAAGATGGTGATGCGCATGGGCAGAATGTGCCGGCGGCCTTTATGGCCACCGCTCGTTGTACAGTTTCAGTGTGCGGTTTTGGATTTGGAGGCTCGTTGCCTCGGAATCTGACACAACATAAAAATGTGTTTCCTTTGACAAAATGAATGAAAATGTTTTTCATTTTCATTTGTTTTGTCTGAAAACTAATTATTTTGCCCAGCAAATGTCTATTGTTTACCATAACCATGATTAAAAAATGTCAATACATCACCAATGTAACCTAACAATTAAAATGCTTTATTTATTCTTTGTTTTAACAGTTATACAATATTTTCCCATTCTTGGGCTTTCTTCCTGGCAACCACAAAACTATCATAAAAAATGTAGAAGAAATGTGTGAATTTTTTACACAAACATTCATAAAATATCAGAAGAACTTAGATGAGAATGACCAGAGAAGCTTAATTGATGCATTTCTTGTGAAGCAAAAAGAGGTAAATTTATGTTTTACAAATTATATAAGCTGAAAATAACACAGCCCAACATAAAAAAATATTTTTTTCTTGGTGCCTTGCTTCTTAGACTTGATCCTGGGGTTATCTGGGGTGCTGATTCAGATAATTGCATTAGCTAGACTGCATCAGCTCAAGTTTCTTTCGATCTCTTTCGAATTTATATAATTTTTTGGTAATTTTTTTAAAAGATCTTGCTGATCAACTTGTTCTATTACCTTGTCTGAATTTTTGCATACAAGTTAGCAGATATAGTGAGAGTGTTTACATACTTCTAACTGTACTATTACATCGGAAACATTGGATTCTAGAGGGTAAGTATAACCCAAGTGAATGGCGCCTTTTTATTGACAGTTTGAAATGTAATTTGAAATGTATTATTTTAAACTACAACAACAAATATGGCTCCAATCCAAGCGGTCACTCCACCAGGATGAAAGAAGAGTCCAAGGCCATCTCTTTAGTGTGGGAAAATATACATTATCATAAAAATCAATGGGTGATTTGTGTAGATTTGAAGATTGTTCATTTTCTTCTTGGTCAAGAAAGTGGCTACACAAAGTTTCCTTGCTTTCTATGCGTTTGGGACAGTAGAGCCAAACATGAGCATTGGGTAAGAAAAGATTGGCCTCCAAAGGAAGACATGGTAGTTGGAGCAAAAAATGTAATCAATGCACCTTTGGTAGCACGAGATAGATTCATCCTGCCACCATTACATATAAAGCTAGGCCTGATGAACAATTTGTAAAGGGTTTGAATAAAGATAGTTTGTGCAATGATTACATAGCGCATAAATTACCTGGACTTGCC
The DNA here is from genome assembly GCF_000935625.1 of Nanorana parkeri. NCBI lineage: Eukaryota > Metazoa > Chordata > Amphibia > Anura > Dicroglossidae > Nanorana > Nanorana parkeri. The sequence continues at coordinate 188,447 of NW_017308459.1, read as the reverse complement.
ATGGAAAAACTGAAGGCAGGAATTTTTGATGGTCCACAAATCATAAATGACCTACATTTCATAGAATCAATGAATGAAATTGATTTTTTTGCCTGGTCTTCATTTGTGCTTCTGAAAAACTTCCTTGGAAACAAGACGGCAGACAATTAGTAGAGGAGATGTTCTTTCATTTCAACAGGCTTGGTTGTAAAATGAGTGTTAAAATCCATTATCTGCACAGTTGATTTCCAGAGAACCTTGGTGACTTAAGTCAAGAGCAATGTGAAAGATTTCACCAAACCATAAAAACAATAGAAGGCAGATACCAAGGAAGATAGAATGCACACATTGATGGCAGATTACTATTGGAACCTTATGCGGGATTGTCCTGGCAGATCCCAGTCTTGGATGTCTTACAAAAGGAGCTTCTGTGTTGTATGATGGGAGTGTTTGTATCATATACCTGTGCTTTTGGTTTGAAACAATGTCATTTTAAAAAAAAATGCTCCAAGCTTGCTTCATTCTACAAGGTTATTAAATAAAACACTACATTAAAATATCCTGATTTTTGAGACATCAGAGTGAAGAGTGGTATATGGCATCTATGCTGTATCTCAAGAACTGCAGGGGGATACTGATAAAGGAAAACTGGTACAATTTTTGGAATCAGCGGGTCAAATATACTCAGGAACAGGTCAAACATTCAAGGCACCAAAATGTGTGTTGGCCAATGTAAATAGTAAAGGATTTGTCCAGCCAGAAGGGTATTCCAAGGAGACTCAAAAGATGAGATCTAATGAGTCTCATGCTGTGTATACTTCTCCTTCGCTGGCCTAGTTGAAAACATGAGGTTTTTCTGCATACCCCCTGTGTTGACATGACATGACATGACACTAAGGTCCTGGTACTAGAAGATAACAAATCAGACTGAAGACTGACCATTTAAGCACCACTGTATTTGATATGCACATTCTACACTACAGTATTTCACCATCAGATGGCTGGTTACAGGGAAATGCTCACCTCGCTCTCGGCGTTACCATCATTATTTGCAGGAGGCTGGGAGCCCTCATTCATACTTCCATAATGAAAACCTAACAAGACTGCTAAGGAATTTATTTGCCGCTGGAATGGAGACAACATCAACCACTCTGCGCTGGGGTCTGCTGCTCATGATGAAATACCCAGGGATTCAAGGTATTATATAACTTAAGGCAAAATGTATAGTCATTTGACAATAATAGGCAAAAAAACATGCTTACTTTATCTGAGGCATCCTAGGCAGCTTTTACTTACCTTCAATGTGCTCCTTCCACTGCCCTGCTATTGGTGCCCACAGAAGAGAAAGCGTGAACACTTTCACATGAGGATGGGGTTCCAAAAGTCTTCGATGATAGGCTCCAGCTATACAAAGGATGAAGTCTATTATATACAATGTATAATTCATAACCGCTTCAGATCATTAGACATACTTGGTGAGGTTAACCTCTTGCCGTCCGCCCGTAGTAAAAAAACGGACGGACGGCACTGCAGCATCTGCGGGTTGCCGTCTCCAGACGGCAATTTTTTTCTGCTCGCGCGCTGGTAATTTTTCCTTAATATAGTAAAAAAATAAAACCCCCAGTGGTGAATAAATACCACCAAAAGAAAGCTCTATCTGTCCCCAAAAAAGGGTATAAAATTCATTTCAGTACAGCGCTGCATGACGGAATAAATGTCAGTTAAAGTACCGCAGCGCTGAATACTGAAAAATGGCCTGGATGGGAAGGGGGTTTAACACCGCGGATGTCAACTGGTTAAAGAGTGCACTACACTGCCATATAATTGCTATCGACGAGGATGTCATTAAGCTCTCACAATCTAAATGTATATATGGGCAAATTAAAAAACTGATAAAACATTTACATTTCCCCATATTTTATCCTATTTGAAATGCTGGAAGTACAGAAAAATGCCTGCTTATCTACCAGAAATCCAGGGTGCTCCTACCGCACCATACGTTTGAGTTGACAAGACAGTGACTCTGCTCTTCTGAAATCCAAAACAGTGTTGTCAGCACTGCCTGCTGGACTACAATGCTTCACCTATTCCCAACTCTTTTCTGTCCCACTCCACATTCATACATTGATTTCTTTCCCAGCAACACAACTTCAAATAACATTGCAGAGTGCTCAGGACAGAGTTGGATTTCTGGTAGGATATTGAATAGATTTAACAAAATTCTAATAGAATATTGAGCAGACCAAAAGGTAGCACATAACTGATGTTTATCACTAATGCTGAAAGAGACCATTCCTCAGCAAAGGTATCTACAACCACTGGATGATGGCCAGTTGTTCACAGATGATCTGGGGGCCAAAACATCTGTTTTACAAAAGACTGCTGTACAAACATACATTTTTGATGGTCAGGAAGACCTACAGATCTGGTCGCAACTGGCCAATGTCGGCAAGGTCTTCTGAAAGCACCTTGGCTTCTTCCTTGCCTTTTTGCACCATGTCAGTTTATTACATACAAACAGAACCCATTACTAGCCATACACTGCTCAAATTACGGCCTATAACTGGTGAATCGACTATGTTGGGTGGAAAATTATGAGCCGAAGAGTGACTGCATCCTCTGGGATGCAATCACTCTTTTGGTATTCAGACAGCCATGGAAGCAATAGCTCATAATACAGATTCTTTCATCCTTGCTGTTTAGTGTGGACGGAGAAATCTATTGATCTAAATAATAATAAGGGAACAATCTAGGCCAAAATCGCTGATTTGGAAAAATTCTCCAATTCAGCTCACTTTCCAGTTCAGCTATGTTGTCCTAGATTGTTCACTTCTCCTGCCTCCTCCAAACTCTTCACTCTTTTGTGACCCTGTAAGTGTGTGGCCTGCTTTTGAATTCTAGGTATTATCTATTAGGAGCATGTCTAATGTTCCTATGCCTGTCGCATCCTCTAAGCTCCCTCTGGTGGTTGCTTGTGGTCACATACCCCCAGTCAGCTCAGTCTGGCTACACACTAGACATGTGCGATTCGTTTCGTTATGAATCGAAATTCGTACGAATTTTCCTGAAATTCATACATTCGGAAGCATCCGAAATCCGAATTGCAGTTTCCGAATTATATCCGAAATACGAAATTCCGTTAACGAATTTTGGTTTCAAATTTCTTTGAAACGGGAACTAATATTACCCCTGTAAATGAGGTTGAACAACATGACAAGATTTTTTTTTAATCCGAAATACGGATCCGCTGCTGCTGAGGGTTGCATTACACAGGCAGGAAATCCGAAATTCCGTTAACGATGAAGTTAAAAAGCAAAGTACATTTGTTAATATTGGAGTTGATAATTTTTTTTTTTATCCGAAATACGAAATTCCGTTAACGAATTTTGGTTTCAAATTTCTTTGAAACGGGAACTAATATTACCCCTGTAAATGAGGTTGAACAACATGACAAGATTTTTTTTTAATCCGAAATACGGACCCGCTGCTGCTGAGGGTTGCATTACACAGGCAGGAAATCCGAAATTCCGTTAACGATGAAGTTAAAAAGCAAAATACCTTTGTTAATATATTGGAGTTGATGGGTTTTTTTTTTATCCGAAATACGAAATTCGGATCCAAAACAGAATTTCGTATTTCGGATAAAAAAAACAACTACCACATCGACTCCAATATTAACAAAGGTATTTTGCTTTTTAACTTCATCATAACGAATGTTCGTAAAGTTATGAAAATGTGCCGAAACTAACGAAAATTCATATTTCGTACGAATCCAAACTGAGTTTCGGACACGAATTACGAAATAACGGATATTTCGAAACGAAACAAATTTTTTGACGGCGCACAAGTCTACTACACATCCCTCTCAGCCTAAGAGCAGGCCCGGATTTCCCACAAGGCCACCGAGGCCCGGCCTCGGGGCGGAAGAGCGCAAAGGGGCGGCAGTGGTGACCTTGTGGGGAAGTTGCGGGCGCCGGTGTAAGGTGGCCCGGCGGCAGACCGTAGTGTGCGGCCGCCGTTCAATCACGACGGGGCGTGCCAAGGCTCCGCCCACCGGCTCCGTACTGTGCGACCGCCGGCCAATCACGTCGTGACGGGCCGCAACTCCTCCCCCCAGCTGTCAGATACAGGGCGCGAGGTATGAATCCACCGGCGTCCTGTTAATGTGGATTGACGCCGTAGGAAGTAGCTGTCTACCTTGCTACCACACAGGGGCTTGTTATCTCCTGTGTGATAGCAATAAAGTTAGATGAAAAAAAAATTACATTGATTTAAAAAATGTTTTTAATAAAAAATTTCAAAAAATAATATTAAATAATTAAACAAAAAAATAAAAAGGTGATTAAAAAAGTAAAAAATGAAATAATTATAAAAAATAAACA
>NW_017308459.1:168155-183981 GCF_000935625.1 Nanorana parkeri | reverse complement strand
AATTGAATAAAAAAATTAAAAGTGATGAAAATAAAGAAACAGTAAAAAAAATTGAAACTAACCCCATCTGGTTGCCATTCTCAATTGACGGGGAGGGGGGGTTGGTGGCGCAGGGGGGGGGGGGGACGTATTGTGGATCCTGGCCTTGGGGTGGCAGGGAGAGTAAATCCGGCCCTGCCTGAGAGTTCGTTAGTGGTGCTTTATTTAAGCATCACAAGCCCAGGGTACTGGGCTTGTGATAGTCCAGTCTTGTCCTGTCTGCACATGCCATTAGCTTGCCTTTTATATCTTGTCTCCTAGTCCTGTCTTGAATCCTGTACCGTCTTGTATCTTGTGTCCTGTATTTGTCTTGTAACTAGTTTTTTCTTATATTTTGTATCCAGATCCTGTCTGCTATCTTGATTTCTGTTTATATCTTTGTTTTGTCACCGGTCATTACTACTCTTTTGTTCCTAAAGTGCCGCTTGCAACATTTATAGCTAGAGTGTATAGTTTAAGACTTGAGAGCATACAAGTACCATTAGGCGCATTAGCCTTAAGGTAAAGGCGGCTGCTAGGGGCAAAGCAACTTACAATACACTCGGACAAAAGTGTCTGCATCCAGTCCTGACATTATATCATGGTCCATTATAAATAGACCTAGCAATGGTGAAGATGTCACAGTTAGACATTTGAGATAACACATGCTTCATCTGTAGAAGACTGACCATAGTTTATCAGATCTAACACATGGCCGTTTTCGTTGTCATAACATTTGGTTAACCATTAGGAGCTGCAAAAAGAAACAAAAAAACTATCAAGAATTATTTAATTTTAATCCTTCTACTTTTCTTTTTATCTCCAGAAAAAGTGCAACAAGAGATCTCCAAAGTCGTTGGGTTAGCACAGCCTACGTACGACCATCGGGTACAGATGCCTTATATGAATGCCGTCATACATGAGATCCAGAGGTTTGCCGATATTGTGCCCCTCAGTGTTCCCCATGAGACGACTAAAGACATCACTTTTAGGGGATATTTTATCCCAAAGGTAACTATTTTAGATCCAGTACAGCAATACCATAAGCTACTAATACAACATCACTTAAAAGAAAACCGTAATTTCATTGAGCACATCATTTGAGTTGAGATCCGAGCACCTCTACCATTATAAACTACAAACCAGGGCTGTTCTTTAAATTAAACCAGAATAGTAAGTACCTCCCATTCGATATTTTTTATGTCAAAGTTATTTTCTATACATTCCAGGAAACCTATATAATCCCTCTATTATCCTCTGTATTGCGGGACAAGACGCAGTTTGAAAAGCCGGACGAGTTCTACCCAAATCATTTTCTAGATTCCCATGGACATTTTATAAAGAAAGATGCCTTCATGCCATTCTCAGCAGGTTTGTATTCCTCTTTGCTACATAACACAGTTGGCCCCATTTTTTAACATGAAAATAGCTATAACCAATAGAAGTCAATCAAATGTTTGTATACAGGACCTGGCCACTAATTTAATTTAAGGAGCATATTTAATGAGAAGATGTCACTATGCCAATTGTAAGTATGTTTTTGGCTGGCAAAAGTCACATTCACCCAGCTTTCCCGATGCTCTCACAAAGGTCATAGGAGAGAGTGCCATCTCTGTGTAATAGTTGCCACACTAGTATTGATATGGTCATACAACCAATCATTCAATGTAACTAAACTGCTCACATTAAATACAAATCTGAAACAAAGACCCTTCATTTTTCAATGTATTAAGCTCTCAATCAATTTTGACCCTACTATGCTGATCAGCTGTGGCAGAACTTCTGACTACTTCTGATCAGTCAAAGAAATGTTTGTGTGTCATGTGACTCATGTGTGTCAGGAAAAATTATATTGTAGGGATCACCCCCGAAGGAGCCACTGGAATAAACGGGTACTTCTCCTACCTGTACAGCAGGCAATAGCAGTAGTAACAGATAGAAACAGGTCCTATGAGAGTGACCAGTAGTAGATAGTAGCACCAGAGAACAGCCAGGAACAGTCCAAGACTCTGAAGGAGAACAGTCACATGACTTACAGGGCACCAACTGGTTTCTTCTATCTGTTAGATATCTGAGTCAAGGGTGAGGAATCTCTGATAGGGCCCAGAAGGCAGCTCTCACCAGCTCCTCTGTGACACTCCTCAATAAACAGATTCTGCTTCCAGCCCAGCTTCCATCAGGATTCTCTTCAGTGGTATCTTAAGCCTCTGGGCCCCCAGCACCTTCCACATGCTAAGGCCTAGGCCAGACTTCTTGAAGCACACAGACCTCCTCCCAGGGAGAAGCCCCAGGGTAGAGAGAGATTTCTGGAAGGTGTTCCTAAATATTTATCACCTTCCTCCAGCCATACCTCTGAGTGAGCCTGCTCAGGGATTGGTCAGAGTCAGATGCATATTCATAATCTGAGGATTGATCCTCCAACACTATATACTGAGGCAATAACTCACAACATATAGCCCAGACTCGTGCAATCCGAAAAGCAATATACTATATACTGAGGCCCCAACCCAGTAACAGGTAGGATCAATCTGTCCAGCAGCCTTAGGAAAACCTGCAAATCTCAGGACAATCAGCGTCCAGACTGACTACAGTCTAGCTATAAAACTAAAGTAGTGACATATCAGAGGGGGCTACAATATCAATTCAGATCGATTAATTGATGACTTTCAATAAACTGATTACTCATAATTTCAATACAAATGTTCAATCACACAGTGTAAAACAATATCATGCACGTTGAATTGATCGATGTTCTAATTGATGATGAATTGTTTGTTTGCCATGGCTTGCACCTACATTGATCAGAAATTGCTACATTTATGGCCACCTGAAGTTCAGGTTTATGACTTGATGCTGCCATCGGATGTCATCTCCTTCCCAGCAGGCCAAACAGGGCAGCAGAAGAACAAATGGAAGTCAGTGGTCAGGTTGAGATGGGATAGGCTTCCCTGAAGAGATGAGTCTTAAGGGATCGCCTAAAGTCAGTCAGAGTGGGAGATAGATGGACAGGTTGGGGTAAAGATTTCCATAGGATGGAGGGGCTCTAGTGAAGTCCTGGAGGCGAGCAGAAATTGCTGCATTTATGGCCACCTGAAGCTCAGGTTTATGACTTGACTCTGCTACCGGATGTCTTCTTCCCAGCAGGCCACACAGGACAGCGGAAGAACAAATGGAAGTCCTATGCTGCTGGGATGGGTGGAATGAAAGTGAATACATTGCTTTACCCTGAATCCCAGAATAGAGCACCGATGCACTTTAAGCCCTAATTTTAACGTTATCAGTGTACAGTATTCAGAAATGACCTGCCTATAAGCCTATGAAAATGAAGATATTGGATTATCTCAAACTAAAAGTAAATTAGTTGTAAAGAATTAGCAGTTGCTCTGTTACAGCATCTTTGCACAATGAATGACCTATGTTGGCTTGGCTCTCTGCTAAACTACTGAAGGGTTATCAAAATGACTTAATTCATGATCTATGTCACACCTCTCTCTCTCTCCTTTCAGGGCGTAGAGCCTGCGCTGGAGAAAATTTGGCTAGAATGGAGCTCTTCATTTTTTTCACCAGCTTGCTGCAGAAATTCACTTTCCGTTTTCCTCCCGGAGTCAGCGATTCAGATCTGATGCCAGGCGTTGGATTTACCAATATACCAAAACAGCACCACATCTGTGCTGTGCCCCGATTCTAGAATACATGTGGAAATAGTTAAGGAACAGGCATAAGACTTAAAAGAGAACTATGGGGTAACCTTTTTATCCCATAGTTCTCTTAAGGGTCACAGGAGGACATATACTAGCGTCCTCCCATGACCCAAGGCCCATTATATAGTGAGCTACAGCTCACTATATACTGAGTGCACTGCAGCTGGTACGGATCCCGACATTGCTATCGCAATCCACCCAGCTGCGTGAGCGACAGCTGGCTCTGCCTCTCTAGACGCAGAGCCAGCTGTGCTCGCCCCCTCTCCTGTCCATTCCTCCACTCAGCGCTGGGGGATCGGAGCGGGGAGGGGGGGAATCCCTGCGGGGAGCGGTGACTGACAGTCATCGCTCTCTGCAGGGAGATGATTGGAAAGTGAGTGAGCGACGATATGCACTCGCTCACTTCTCGATCTATAGAGCCGACCTGTGACAGTTTCATTGTCACACATCGGTTCGAACTATGAGGGTCAGTGGAAATCACTCACCTCATAATTCTCCTTTAAGAATATAATTATCTTCTTTACAATTTGCAAACATCTTTTGTTTCTTTTCCTTTCTCCTGCTGTTCACCTAGCAGCCTACTGGAAACATCAGCAGGCCTTTCAGCTCAATGTTCTGTCTGATTGTTAATATAGACATTTGAAGACTTCTCCAAGCTTTGGAGAAAAACTGTCAAGAAAAGAAAACTGGTATTTGTTTAGATATAGCTAACTGTCTTTTACATACCTTAATTATATTAATAGTGAGTTCTCCCTGACATAATTCCCAGCTCCACTATAAAGTTGTGGGTCCCCACGTTGTTGCGTTCCGGCACCTTCTGTTATATTATAATATAAAACCAAATAAAAAAATCTGGTAGGCATAGTGCTAGTTCTTCATAATGAACACAGTGGGTGTGTAGACTAAGGAACTTCCCAGATAGCAAGCAATTGAGCTGCAAGTTCGAAAATTACTTGCTAAACTATTGCTAGACTTGCCACACTTCACAATGTTGTTGCACAATTACAGCAAGTCTGCATTGCATGTCTTCAGATCAATGTGCTTTGCAAAAGTGCTGTACACTTGCAGAGCTCTGACCTGCAGGACTCTTGCTGTAGACTTGCCAAGCAAATTTGCTACAAATTCAAAAAGTGTCACCTAGAGCTTGTGCTGCAAGTGTTCTGCAAGTCTACAACTTGCCAGGGAATGTGTGCAGAAAGTTAGAAAGAATTACAATTTCACCCTGACACAAGTTTGTGGCAAGTTATCCTTGCTATCTGGGTTAGTACAAAGGACTAACCAACAGAGTCCCAGAGAGATGTAGGACATTTGTAGGTGGTTTAACTCTCCAGCACCTTCCCGAAAGTGGAATATATCAGTTTTTAGTGGATTGGGCAAGATGGATTATCAGAAGAGTTTGCACATATGTCCCTCGGTCCTACCAACTGACTCTACTGAGGATCTAAAACTATTCAATTATTTGTTAATGCCATTTCATTATTTGTTTGTTTAGTGTTCATGGTAAATAAATGTTCCAGGTTCAATCATGCCCACTTTCACAGTTGTTTCCATTTACTTTTGAAATAAAATTGTGTCCCTACTACAGTATTTGAGTACATAGGTCTCACTTTCGTTTTTCTACTTTCTCTAAGACTTGGCACTGTCAGTTTGAACATAACAATGGGGGAGCTTCGTACAGTCAGACAAAATGTTACAACTAAATAAACAATTGATGCAAGTTTCCACATAAAGGAATCTTACACTGTCCAAGCTTGGGCTGAAAAAAAGTTGTAACCGTTACCTTTTTTTTCAGTATTTAAAAAGGTTCTTCTATTACAATTAAATTATTTATGATAACATATAAGGCAAACTTGTATATAAACAGTGGTAAAATAAATAAGAAAAAAACACTCCATGTTCCACAAACTTTATTCCCAGTGGGCTTATATGGATATTGAGAATAGTTAACCTTGTTACCTAACGACCAAACAAGATAGCCTGTCCGCCTGCATGCTATGATGACCACCTGAGCCAAGTGAAACAAGCAGATACCTGCTACTGTTTAATTTCTATACCACTATAGAACATAACATACTAATAAAATTAATGACTTTATTGTTTACACCTGTAGGGATGTAGAGTGCATTGATGCGCTTGGTTTTGCTTTCACTTTTGCGGTTTGCCTTGCAGAGCATTGCACTCAGAAATGAACTGTGTTACAACAGCTGCCAGGTCACTCTGTTGAGGAGGCTCCAGAGTCCTGTGTAAAGGCTGGTTACAGAGAGCCCTCTCTGGTTAGTCAGCACTTCCGGGTGAGCTTTTCATATGAGGGATGGACCTAGCTTTGACAAAACAGCGAGGCAAAGTTCCACAAGGGCCCTAGGGTCTCTACTCCATCCTCCTCTTGGGGGAAGTTCTTCTGCCCTTGGTAAGTGAGTGGTTGTTGACAGAAAGGCTGTGTGCTCTGTTTTAGGTCCAGGGGCTGGACCCTGGGCATAAAAAAGTACTGCAACTGTATGTGAGCAGTCTGAGAACTTGGAGGCCATGTGTGCCGAAGAAGATTTAACACTAGAGTCACCAGTGAAACATACTGTAGCTACACCTCAACCTCTCGTTTTGTGGCTGACGTGCACTAGAAGCTCTGTGTAATGCTTCTGGGTGCTGTGATCCACCTGGAGACTTATAGCCAAGGAACTAAAGAAGCCCCATGTGAGTTTTGGGCGTCTCACCTCCTTAGGGCTGCTACCTGTCCCGGATTCACCTAGATAGTCCGGGATTTGAGTCCTGTATGTGCTGTGACTGGGTTTCAGCTGGCCTGAAACCTGGACACAGCACATACAGGAGTCAAAACCCGGACTATCCAGGTGAATCCGGGACAGTTAACAACCCTACACATCCTTTATCCCCTTGTCCTACCAAGTTCAAGTTAAGCATTGATAACTACCTTTAAGTGTGGACCTGCTTCCCTTCAGTGGCAGCTAAGTGATATCTATCCAGGGAACTAGGAATGTCCTGTTCTTATATCCACATGACCCTCTTTAGGTGGAGACTCTAAAGACTTAAGAACATCAGGACAGTATTTGCTAGACTCCAACTTAGCAGAGACTCAGAATCCTCTATTAACCAGGTGCTGCTACAGCGTTGGGATGGTTGCAAAGCCATCCCCCCTTAAAACATAATTACACATAATACCACAATCCAAATGCATTGTTTGTACATGTTATGTGCATTGGTTTATACCCATTCTAAAAAGAACCATACTTATTTAAGTGTCCTTATAGTGAAGTGGAAAACCCTCCCCTCCTTCCCTATGCTCCCAACCTTATCTATCCTAAAATCAACCCATCCAAACAACCAAGTGCTTACTTACCTCTCCCTGGAAGCCTCCTCTAGTGTTTACATTCTGCATCCAAAAATCTTTTCCATGTTGGCTGCTCCTATAGTTTTAAATGGTGCTTTGATCCTACTCTAGAAATGCTTGGAGCTTCAACCCATTAAGTCTATAAGAGGTAACTGAGCAGGCATGGCCAGCAGTGGTAAACATTTCGGGCCACAGGACATAAACACTAAGTAGACCACTGCTGCCACAGAGGTAAGTAAACACCTGGGCTGGGAGGTGGGGGGCTAGGTCAGGAGGATAGGGAAGTGGGCTGGGTTTATACACATATAACATATATGTGTACATGTAACGTATATTTATTTGTTTATGAATAAATGTTCATAGATAATATATTCAGTATTTGTTATAAGGTCACAAGAGCATTTTATACAACAAAGTCTGTTTGATTGTTTGCAAGACTGTTTGTAAAAATCTCTGGCAGCAAGAGCAGCAACCTTCAGAATGTGTCTTATACTGGTCTGATTTCAGCAGCATAGGTTGGTTATACTGCACCTGGAAACTGAATCGACTTAGGAATTGAATAAGAGTGGTGGTGTCAGACAGCACACTGTGGTGTAAGAACAGACAACCATTTGTTTTCAGGCTGTAGTCGCATGGCTATTAGATGCAGAGGAGCATCTAGCACCTGAGCAGTTGTTCCACCTGTGTTCACCTGTGTGCACTGACCAGGTAGGTGTGGCCTGACCTTGGCATAAACATTGCAAATGATTCTCAACCATGCCACTCACTGACCAATTGCGTGTTGCTGACATGGTTACAATACCAACAAACTCAATGTCTTAAAATGGCCCAGTTAGACTCCAGGTCTTAATTTACAAATCTTTTGGCAAATCTTGAAAATTGCTCTTTACCATCCTACCCGACAGAGAACGAATTGCTAACTAGATGCTTCTTTAAAGGAGAACTATGAGGTGAGTGCTTCTAGCCGACCTGTGACAATGAGACTGTCACAGGTCGGCTGGCTCATTAGATCGGGAGGTGAGTGAACACATACCGGCGTTCGCTCACCTCTCGAACCTTATCAGGGCTTTCTGCCGTGACAGGGGAGCGGCTGGATTCCCCCCTCCCCGCTCAGATCCGCCAGCGCTGACTGGCGGAACGGACGAGGTAGGGGGCGGGTACAGCTGGCTCTGCCTCTAGATAAGCAGAGCCAGCTGTCAGTCACGCAGCTGGGCGAATCCCGGCACAATTGTCGGGATCCGCTTCAGCTGCGGCGTCTCAGTATACCACGAGCAGCAGCTCGCGGTATACTGCAGCGTCTTAGTATACCGCGAGCTACAGCTCGCGGTATACTGAGCCTAGGGTGACAGGAGGACACAAACTAGCGTCCTCCAGCTGGGTGGATCCAGACATCATTGTCGGGATCCGTTTCAGCTGCGGCGTCTCAGTATACCGCGAGCTGTAGCTCACAGTATACTGAACTTTGGGTGATGAGAGGACGCTAGTTTGTGTCCTCCCGTTACCCTAAGGAGAACTATGGGGAAAAGCCTTAACCCCATAGTTCTCCTTTAAATATTTATAGAACCAGCAAACACTTTTTTGTTTTTAAAATGTTGTACTACAGTAAAAATACATTTCATCAAAAAGCTTAAATTTACACACAAAAGTTGACAATTTGCTTCAAACAGCTTTTACAAACTAACCAATACAATAATATGCCAACTTTACGACATCAATATAATGTGCCAAGACTGGATAAAAGTCAAACAAAATTTTATCTTTTGCTACATGTGCTCTAAGATGGGGACTCTCATAGGTTAGGGTTAGGACCACACTACACAGATGTGCCTTGGCTACTACCACCAGAAGACCAGTAAGTACATACTTTGTTTTCCATAGACATTAGAAGGTGAGAAAAGTAAGATAGGAGAGGCAGAAAAGGGATAGCAGGAGGATACAGAGAAGAAGGTAGAAGGCAAAAAGGTAAGAGGAGAGACCACAGGAAGGGACAGCCACCAAAGGTATCCAAAAGCTGGAAATGCAGAGAGAGGGTATGCCATCGATATTCGAGCCAAACGTGAGTTCGACTCGAACATCGGCTGTTCGTGTGTTCGACGAACACACGAACTGTCAGGGTGCTCGGCGGGCTGTTCACCAACACTATGCCTTGTGAGCCCACAGGTCAGGTGCAAGACTTTGCCCAATCAGTGCAGAGAGAACGGTGAAGCCATGATTGGGCAAAGTCATGATGACTCTGCCCAATCATGGCTCACCTGTCACAACTGTAATATTTTTATCTGGGTACCCTGACCACCACAACCAACGCCCCCGGGCTTGTGGGGAAGAGGCCCTTGTCCCTATCAACACAGTGCCGTGGGCATGTGGTCTGGTTTTGGAGGGGGGGGGTGCTTGCTTGCCCCCCCCTTTTCCGGCCCTGCCAGGCCTATGCTCGGATCAAGGGTTTGGTATGACATTTTAGGGGGGACCCCATGTTCCCCATTTTTGGGGGTGGGTTCCTCCTTAAAATTCCTACTAGACCTTAAGGGCCTGGTATGACTTTTAGGGGGAACCCAACGCTTTTTGTTTTTAAATTTGGTCCCTCCTAAAATTCCTACCACACCTAATGTGTTTGGTATTGTTTTGGGAGGGGGAACTGCACACTTTAAAAAAAAAAGTCATTTTGTTTTCTTTAGAAATGTCAGTTTTGCTGCAGCAGGTTCTATACATGGTACAGATCCGCCACTTCACAGGCAGGTTAAAGGGACCCCCCAGGCACGATATTTATAGGAATTTGTAATTGTTATTGTTACCCTTTGAGCAATGTTAAAATCACTGCTCCTTCAAAAACTGTATTTTTTTAAAGTTTTTTGTCATTGATTCCTGTCCCCCAGGGCAGTACCCGGACCCCCATACACCTTTTATGGCTAATAGCTTGCATATAAGCCCTCTTAAATGGGACAATTGTTTACTTGAATGCATTTTTAAGATGTAACTCCTGAGTTTAGTGTCACTTTAAAGTGACATTAAACCCTCAGATTTTTTAACATAAACCAATACTGTAATGTGCGCCTTACTGTAATCCATGGTAGTTTCCCTTATCTTTGCTGCTCTTCTCACCTCAATTTATGACCCAAATGGCAGGTCTTACAGCCCTGATACCTTTATATATGTGAGCAATGCCCCAAGCCCAGATGTTTCAGCCAGAGCCGACTCCTCTAAATCAAGTGATAATGTGTCCTCTCATTCAGGTAGCATGACATACAATGTGTGTATATAGACATAACAAAGTGTAGAGCACTTTAAAACCGGAGACTTTATTAAAATTTTACTCACAAGTGAAGTTCATCCAGCAGCAATGCAGCATTAAAACGTGGGTGGGACCATCCTCCTTGACTACAGACAGCTCGTGCTGCTGTCAGCCCCCCCTACCCCTCTGCTGATTTGATGGGGCCCGTCACGTGCAAGAGCAGAGCACTGCCTGTAACGTCCTGTCGGCACTCGGCAGCTCTGGCCACTGGACGGAGAAAGCTGCTGTGGCTGCTGAGTGCCGGGGAGCACGATTACTGATGAGGGCACTGTCAAAGCCAGCAAAGGAACTCCTCCTCGGCCGATACAGCAGCCAAGAGGGGAGAAATTAAATAAGTGATTAAGGCGGCGGCCGTTTTTAAAGGCATCAGAGAGGCCCGGGGGGCAAATGCCACCCTGCCCCCCGGCCCAGTCTGCCCCTGTTATACACAGACACCATGTATTCATCCCAGAGACAAGGCAGTCTGCTGCAAAACAGAAGTTATGCAAGTCTGCAGTACTGACTTTTCTTTACATTTTCTATGTCAGTGAGCTGGAAAGCAAGTCAAAGACAACCAGGAAGCTACCATTTTCAAAAGGAAGTGAGCGATTTCATGGACTCCATATTTCTTTCAGTCTAGATTTCTTCAAACAAGCTGTTGTTCACTCTTTGACCCATGTGCACATCCCAACTACAATTGAGAATGCCTGGACAGAACTGAAAATGCAGCTTTCCCTGTGAAACGACTTTCTTTCTGGAACATTTCGGCCCCTCTGGCTGAGAGTCCTGGGTGACTATGGTGCTACACCGTGGCATTGCCTTGCAATGCAACACTACCCCATAGATTTAACAGAAAGTAGAGGAAATCCTACCAAAGTGAGGCAAATCCCAACTTACAGGGTTATTCACTCAGCTGCCGAAGGCAGCTGAGTGAATAACTGAGCCGAAGTGAGCTATTCACTCCGGCTCAGTACAGCTCATTTCAGCCCTACATCGGCTGAAATCAGCTGTACATTGGCTGCCTTAGTTCAGCTGATCATGCTCTGTATGTTTGGCTGAGCCGAAGTGCAGAGAGACTTCGACTCAGCCAATCCAACATCTGGATCGGCTGAGCCAAAGCTCCGGCAGCTCACTCGCTGCAGTTCTCCTCTATTCTCATAGGGGCCGAACGGTAGTAAGTGAATAGCCGAATGCCGCCGAGCGGCATTCGGCCCAGCTATTCTGCTCGGTACCGACGTGGTACCGAGCAGAATAGAAAAGAATTGAAATGAATGAACAAAAAAATTAAAAACAGTTGAAAGATTGTTTTACAAATTATGAAAAATAGGAAAATTAAAAACAAAAGAAAAATATTTTAAAGAAAAGAAAAAGAAAGAAAAAAGAAAAAAAAAAGAAAAACAATCAGGTGGAGCTAGCAGTGACAGCTAGCTCCACCCAACTGTTCTCTCTTGGCCGACACCTGCCAGAGTCTTCTAGCAGGTCCCGGCCAATGAACAACAACTGAGCTCTGCCCCGGTTGTTATTGTTTAATGACAGATCAGCGTCCCCAGGTCATTTGGGGATGCTGATCTGTCATTACAGCTGGGCAGAGCGAGCCGTGAGATCACATCTGGCTCCGCCCAGCTGTCATTTGCATGGAGATCAGACGGCTTCGATATAATAACAATATGCAAAAAAGGATCAATTAAACCCACAAGAGTATTTTCCCCCTTATTTTTATATATTTATACTGGCTTTTCAAAATAACAAATACAATAATTTAGTGCTTGAATGAAAATTCTATTGTAGCATGACGCTTTTGGGAGTTAAATTGCATTTTTGACAAAGGTGTATACCTTAGACCAGGGGTTCTTTTCAGTTCAAAGACAAAAAAAGAAAATGGTTAACTTACTGGGACACAAGTAGAGAAATATTACCAAACTTTCAGCAAAGCCAAATAAGGACAAATGTCAATAGCTGTATAACATGTTGTAAGCACTCATCAATGTTTCCGTAAGCTTTAGTAAAGCAGAGAGAATCAAATTCTATCTTATATTTCCTGTTTGGCATTTTCAGATAATGTCCTCACACTCTTGTCTGTAAATCCCAAAGATCAGCACTCTAAAGCCATAACTCTAACAAAAGCAACTTTATTAAGGACAGCAAGATAACGCTTTGCAACTCTCAAGGTCTACTCCATTCTAACGTGTTTGATCACAAACAGGCTTAATCATAAAGGCAACCCTCACAATCTTGAAAGAGGATTCATTGTCAGGCGCTAAAGTTCCCCCCTTCCTTATAGGAGGAGCCCCTGCCAGCCAAATTTCAGTCAGTTGTTGCTTCACATAAATAAAAGTATACAGTTTTCTTCAAGGATTCCAGCTTTTGTACCCCTAAAATGGTGCCCGGGCTTCATTCTCCATATACCAAAACATTATTGTAGTGTCCCCCTTTCTCAATCAGTGATATCCCATGCAGGATAACACTACACCTGACTCCACAGGGGTGATCTATAGTAAAGGAACTAACGGGTCTCCCTGTGTTTCCTCTATAAGAACCTTCTATAATGAATCAACACTACAGCACACCAGCACACCAGCACACCTTGACTCTAAGGTCAGTTGCTATGGGTCACAGAAATTCCGTGATCTTCTTGTCTAGGGGTAATTTTGCTCACTTTGCCCATCAGCACTTACCGCCCTTTTGGATAATCGATTGAAGTGATGTCCAGACAGTAGATATGATGCTAAGAATTTTTATTTTGAATACTCGCCCAAATACTCTGTATTGGCAACAATACCGATACTAGTATCGGTATTGCTGGATCCCTAGTCAATAACATCACCCAAGAATCTGTTTACAAACAGCAGCAGGGGATTGCTGTGCGTGAACTGGCCAATTGTGCTCATTTTGTTTGGTGGTTTCCTGAACAGTCTGGGCTAATGGGCTTCAACCCATTAAATGTACTTTTTATACGTAAGCAGTGTAGGTACCTGAATCTAATCTGGCATCAGCTCATTTAGCAGAGCTCAGACTGGAAAAGGGAAATGCAGCACAAGGAAGCAATCAGATGTTTTGTAGTGCTCGTGTGTTAACAAGGGACATGCTTATAGCAGGAGAGAGAAGAGATTTCATTGCAGAGAAATGAGCTCATCAGCCTGCTTCTTCCAGGGCCGGATTTCCCACAAGGCCCCCAAGGCCTGGCCTTGGGGCAGCAGGTAGTAGAGGGGCATCAGGGGTGTGGAATTCCTATCTCCCAATGCCCGGAACATGCAGTTCTGGGCACCTGGCGGGTAGTTGTTTTCTTCATTTAACCCTGCTTTGGGCAGCCAGAGCTAAATGTACAGCGGGGAAGCCGCCACTTGTTTTATACAGCCTGCAGGTCTGCCATTCTCCATGGGAGGGGGTGTGTGGGGGGGGGATGTTTGGTGGGTAGGGGGGCGCATTGAGGAACCTGGCCCTGGGGCAGCGGGGAGAGTAAATACGGCCCTGGCTGCTTCTCCTTTCTTTATCCAGTCTTAGACTGGAGGAGGGACAAGACCTGTAAGCGATACTTAATAGCAGCCCCGGAAAAAAAAATGTCTGCCCTGCCCGACAGAGGCAAATGTTTAAATGCCAGAATACCAGAATGTATAAATCTCAGGACTGGATGAACAGAAATACAAATGCTTTGGCAGGTAAATGAGTTCTCAAATATGTATCTTATCTGTGTATTATCAACCTCATCTCACCCTAAATGTCCCCTCTGCTCTTCCAAAGACCTCCTGCTCTCTAGCTCCCTCGTCAACTCCTCCCATGCTCACCTCCAGGACTTCTCTAAGTCTCTTCCATTGTTTTGGAACTCCTTACCCCAGCCTGTCCGGCTATCTCCTTCTCTGTCTGCCTTTAGGCGATCCCTAAAGATTCATCTTGTCTTGGCTGCAGAGCTGATCCGTGTCTCACTGTTTACATTTTTTTTAACCTTTTTGCTGATGTGGCACCTGTGGTTGCACAAGCATATGTTTTCCTCTTGCTGCACTGTGTTAGCAGCTAGGGGTGTCACCCGCTTTACCTGAGGGTTAATATGCCTTCCTCCCTGCTACTGCCTGTCCTGCCTTCTAGCCCTTTCCCCCATTCAAATCCTGTGCAGACTTGCTTCTGGTTGCTTGAGCAACACTTGTTCCCAAGCGCCTTCTGTGCGTTAATTCCTGACCTGGCTTCCTGTGGACTGATCTCTCGTGTACCGACTTGGCTAGTACTCCTGATTACGATTGTCTGCTGCCCGCCGTGACCTTTGGCTAATTATCTGGATCACCTTTTGCTCCATCCATCCCTGCCTGCACTGTGTCTTCGGGTACGTGCCACGCGAGCAGGGTGACCTGGGGTCAGCACACAGCTAAGTTCAAACTTCCGTGAGGGGATCCCTGTTGGAACACCGGCTGGCCCTTAAATTGCACACCCTGGGGGATCCCATGCCACCTGCTCGCCTGTGGGCTCACAACCCTAGTACCGTGACACATCTCTTCAGGGAAGCCTATCCCACCTCAACCTAACTACTGAACTATCACTTTCTCAAACAATTCATCCCCACACAGCTACCTCCTCATGTATCACTTCCCCCTCCCTTTTAGAATGTAAGCTCTCACGGCCTTCCTAACCATCTTGTCTTCATTTGTATTGTAACTGTAATGTCCTTCTTATATTGTAAAGTGCCGGGCAAACTATTGGCCTTATATAAATCCTGAATAATAATATTAATAATAATAGTATTTAGCCGTTTGCCTGGAATTCAGCTTTAAACAAATCTCCTCCACAACATAAAACTATGGCATTTTATATCAATTCAGGCACAAACTCTAAGATGGATTGGTTTACTTTTAGATGTGTGTACTTGCTAAACAGCCTGGAGTATAAAAGAAGAAGAACTCTATGTTTTTTGCACAAATTAGCCAAGCAGGTTTTGCAACTTTTTTTTATATAATACTTTATTTGTGCTTGTTAGATCAAGTAATGACACACATTAAGCAGCTGAGGACACAAGAAGTCTACAAAAGTTTAAGGAAGACCTTTATGAGAGAATATGTAGGCTGTCGTTGCCCACTTCCCATTCTGAAAATGGTAGTTGCCTGGTTGTCATATTGATTCAATAGCTTCAAAACATGTTAAGTCACTGACCCTAAAGAATTATGCAGATCAGGAGTCAAGTTAGGTTTTTGGTAATTTTACCAAAATCCAACCTGCTTGCAGTTCACTGAATGCACCAAGTAGTCTGCAATCATATTCCTGTGACTGCTGCTTGCAGCTGGGCCTGTCTGGTGTGGATGGAAACATTTACTTAAGAGCATTGCTGAGGCTTTCATTGCCACCAATGCTCTTCTTTTACGGGGTCTGAAGATAGGAGACATGATGCATATGATAGGGGATCATGCCACTAATTGGAAATAAGTTCCAAATAGTGGCAGGAGGCTCTTACTAGACATGTAAATTTAGTTTCGTTCCGAATGGATATTCGTACGCATTTCGTTAAATTTGGACATTCGGAGG
>NW_017308459.1:166864-168120 GCF_000935625.1 Nanorana parkeri | reverse complement strand
GTAGGCTGCTACAAGTGATCTGGGCAGCTATATAAAAAAAGAAAAAGCAGCAGTGTTTCTCTCCTTGGTGGCCGGGAGCGGGAGACTCCCGGGATAGTTTTTTTTTCTTTTTTTTGACGGCAGCAGAACCGCCGGCCAATAGAAAACAGTTGGGCGGAGCTAGCTGTCACTGCTAGCTCCGCAAAATGGTTTTCTATTTATTTTTTTCTACTTTTTAAACTATTTTTCTGTTCTGCTCGGTACCACAGAGAGACCGAGCAGAACAGCTGAGGTGAATGCCGCTCAGCAGCATTCGGCTATTCACTCACTGTTTGGCATCTATAAGAATAGACCGAACAGCAGCGAGTAGCCTGCCGGAGGTTCGGCTTAGCTGATCCAGATGTTGGATCGGCTGAGTCGAACTCCTTCTGCACTTTGGGTCGGCCGAACATGCTCAGCCGTACCAGCCTGAAGTGGATAGACGAACAGCGCTCTGCTCACTTCGCTTTAGGTCGGTCATTCACTCGGCTGCCTACGGCAGCTTAGTGAATAGACCCCTTAGTCATGAGTGAAATCTGAATTTGGAGGAAAAGGGCAGAGACAATTCTCACCTGCCCCATTGGGCTGCATAAGGACAATGAAAAACGCATTGTTTTCTATAGTTCCATGTAACCCTTTTGCTGCCGAGGCCATTTTTCGTTTTTTGCACACATGATATAATCCACATTTTGGGCCTGAAAATTACTTGAAACCCCCAAAACATTATATATTTTCATTTGCAAATTTTTATTTTGCACGATAGTGGAAAATAAACTCAAACTCAAACAGCTTGTGAAAAATGCACTTAAGTTAATTTTAGTGCCCCAAAACACAATAAAGAACCTACTTTTTTTTTAAATATAAAAAATGAGGTTACGATGAGTAAATAGATACCCAACATGCCCAGGTTAAAAATTGCATGTGTCCGTGACACAGCAACATAATTCAGTACCCCAAAAAATCCATAGGCGATTTACAAGCCCCTACAGGTCATCAGTTTTGAGACCTGCATAAATATTGACCCTAGAATGATTGCTCTCACTCTGGCATGCGTGGCGATACTCAACATGTGTAGCACGATCAACGTTTTTGTACATAGGCGCACTCGATGTGTGTCTGCGTGAATGCGCATGCATTTGCAGGGGACTTTTTTTTCCATTTATTTTATTCTATATATTTTTTTTTCTTTTTACTTTACTTTAATTGCTATCATATAAGGGGGCTTACAACCCCCCATG
>NW_017308459.1:166597-166807 GCF_000935625.1 Nanorana parkeri | reverse complement strand
AGTCAGTTGGTTGAAAGGTCCAGTTTAAACTGTCTGCAGGTCCCAGTAGGTCTACAGTTTCATCCGTTGTCCACAGGAGGTTAGAGTAGTAGACATCCAGGAAAATCGACACCAATGCAGTTATTGCAAAAGCCGTTGGGTTCCAGATAAGAGGCAGATTACAGGGGCGGACGTGCAAAACCACGTATGCTGTTCTTTATAACACAAAAG